>NC_090236.1:6900000-7052500 GCF_024489055.1 Chanodichthys erythropterus
GTTAGTTCACCCAAAAATGTTTTTCACCCAAAAAATTCTGTCATTTATTACTCACCCTCATGTCGCTCCACACCCGTAAGACCTTCGTTAATCTTCGGAACACAAATTAAGATATTTTTGTTGATATCCGATGGCTCAGTGAGGCCTCCATAACCAGCAATGACATTTCCTCTCTCAAGATCCATTAATGTACTAAAAACATATTTAAATCAGTTCATGTGAGTACAGTGGTTCCATATTAATATTATAAAGCGACACAAATATTTTTGGTGCGCCAAAAAAACAAAATAGCGACTTATTTAGTGATGGCCGATTTCAAAACACTTCTTCAGGAAGCTTCAGAGCACAAATTAATCAGCATATCGAATCATGATTCGGATCGCGTGTCAAACCTCCAAACTGCCAAAATCATGTGACTTTGGTGCTCCGAACAGCTGATTCATAACACTGATTCATAACGCTCTGAAGCTTCCTGAAGCAGTGTTTTGAAATCGGCCATCACTATTTAAGTCGTTATTTCCTTTTTTTGTCGCACCAAAAATATTCTCGTCGCTTTATAATATTAATATTGAACCACTGTAGTCACATGAACTGATTTAAATATGTTTTTAGTACCTTCATGGATCTTGAGAGAGGAAGTTTCATTGCTCCCTATGGAGGCCTCATGGAGCCATCTGATTTCATCAAAAATATCTTAATTTGTGTTCCGAAGATTAACGAAGGTTTTACTGGTGTGGAACGGCATGAGGGTAAGTTATAAATGACAGAATTGTCATTTTTGGGTGAACTAACCCTTTAAACGTTGCAATTCAAAATTGTATGCAAGTACACATTGCATTTCGGCAAGTGGGCGCTGTAGCATAAAGTTTTTTATTTTTATTTTTATTTTTATTTTATATTTCATTTTATTATTATTTTTTTTTATTTTACCTCAACTACTATGGAGCAAAAATGTGAAGATCACCTGAACAAGTTAAAGTAAAAACTGGGTCCTAATGCAAGTATATTAATATTGATATATTGAAATATTGATATTTTCATGTATTTTTTATTACTTTGTCAATTTTATTTTGACTAAATAGCATCTCATTTTAGTTAAACTATTTTGGTTGACGAGAACTTGTAAATTTAAACCACATTTTATATATTAAATATATAATTTAAATATTTATTAACATTTATTGTAAATATCATGTGGTATTACTCAATCTGATTATATTTTCAGCAACTAAAACATTGTTTTAATAAAAAAATATTATCATGATGGACATTTTAGGTTTATTGTTGACCAAATAAATGTAGGAATGCATCTTTGTTATTGAACATTTTTGTTAGCAAGATAAACACTGCTGTTGACCAAGCATTTTCCTTTGCGTTTGCATGCTTGCTTAGAGAATCTTTCCGGTGACTAATTATTCACGTAGTGCAGCAGGTGTTTATTTGAATACTGGATATTATTATCAGCTCTTGCTGTAGTGGATATAGGTCATCTAGTTAACCTGCAGTTAGCTCCACTCATCACCTGTCCATCCATATAATTCCATCTCATAAGCGGTCGTGCCCCCTGGATGCTGAGGTTTCTCTGCCACCGTAACTAACTCCAGAAGTGGGCAATTAGCGAGTGACTAGCTGTGACTGGCTGCACTCCAAAGACCTGTGACCTCAGCCACGCTGCTCCGCGTCTGACGAAAAAAGTCAGCAGAGCGAGGGGTCGTCACGGGAAAGCAGTTACACAGCAAGCCTGACACCAAGCTTCGGCAGGGGGGTGTTTAGGAAGAGTGATTGAAGACGTGGCCAAAGATGTCACAGATGAGAGGACTAGGGAGACACAACCTTTTTGTATACTGTGCCACAGAAACTATGAAAAGTGAGAGAATTGCTTGTTAGAAAGAAAACTTTAATGCCTTTAATTGTTATACAACATACAGTATCATTTTCTACACAGAATTTTAGTTTTTTGACGACAATGTCCTCTAAAATTAGTCAGTATTTCATAATTTAGTCAGCTTTACTTTGATTAAAATAAGCATCTCATTGGCTATATTACCATGCACCTATTTTTGGGGAAAAAATGCTGGATGGAAACGGCAAGATGCGCATAAATACTAAAAATGCACATAAAAAACGTATGCGCTCAATTGTTGGATAATTTTTTTTTATCCTATGAGAAAACAAGTGCATAAACTATGAGCTATGACACATTTACTGAATAAATTCTTAGATGCGCATGAAAAAAGACATGACCGATAAGGAACGGCATAACTCGAACCAACCAGCGTCACATTGCACAGCATCTGAAATGCTGTTTTGGTCAATCTGAAATGCCTGAGCAAAGTCTGTCAATAAAGTGGTTCAGTATAATTACCGCCCAGCTGGGTTTCCATACAAACGTGAAGCTTTTCAAAGTTCGCAAAAAAAGAAAAAAACAAACAAATGCAACGGTGGTATTGGTAACATAGTAACCAACAGTAAATAAAACACTGCCAGCGGAAACAACCGATTAGTCATGTTGGTTTTATGTTTGCTACGTCAGAATTTATTCGGCAAATGTGTTTCCATCTCTCATTCGCATGAACTCTTTTTCGCACAAGTCAAAAACCACCTCAAGCAACCTTTTTTGTGAATTATGGGATTCCATCACTCATTTCTGATGTGATACGTCAAAATGCACATAAAAACAGGGTGGTGGAAACATAGCTTCGTTCCCAAAAAAGCAGGCATCCGCCTCCGAAAGCAAGATAACTTTATTGCGTTTTGTCTGCATGATCTGTAATTTGTTATATACAAAATTATTATACAGTGGCTTCTCCTACTGCAACTTCCATGTTCATCAGGAATTGACGATTTTGTTCTCTTCATCTCACTGGATGGAAACGGTGCTTTATTCGCAAATGTTTTTTTAATCCGGTATTCCAATTTTGAGCACAAGTTGCAACTTTGGATGGAAATCGCTATTTTCGGCAACAAAAATAATAATTTAATTGATGAGTGCAAAATGTAGATATTCAAATATTCAATAACTTTATATCTTAATTCAAACATAATGAAAGCACAAAATGAAATGAAAAAAAAAAAGAAAAGAAAAAATGTTGCTTTTTTATTTATTGTATTCACAATGCATATTCTGACATGCATGTAACTTAGTTCAAGTTCACTTGTGATTTTGCATAATTTTGTGCAGAAAAGGTTGTAATTTTTTTGGTTTCTGTATATACAGTATATTTGATTAAGCACCCTGGTTACAAACTTTGTTCAAAATATATTCCTTTGTGTTCAGCAGAACAAATACATTTATACAGGTTTGGAACAACTTGAGGGTGAGTAAATGATGACTGAATTTAAATTTTTTGGTGAACTATCCCTGTAATTAACCCGCTAACAAAGCACATCAGTTTACCGATGTGCATTCACTCTTCAGTAGGGCAATCCCTGACATTATAGATTATGACTTGAGTTTTTGAAACAAGCAGATGCTTTCTAGATTTTTTTAATTCGAAAACGTAGTTTTATCCTTTCATTAATTAAAATCGTTCATTAACAAAGTTTTTTGATTTTTGTCAACAATAAGGAAGACGAGTAAAAAAAAAAAAAAAAAAAAAAAAAAAATCACATTCGATTTTGTTGTCTATTTATGCAGTTATAGAACTACAGAGTAATACCTCTTGATTCTGGGATGTGTTTTGCATTACATTTGTTTTGTCCTCCAAGAAACTACAGCAGTTTTGCTCAGAAAGTTATGTAGAAGTGAATAGCATTGACAGTGCAAATGTTACACCAAGGTCTTGTTCATATTATGAACCATTTCAAGCTCTTTTATCCAAGCTTTTCCAGGCGCCACCTTTTCAGCGCCATCTCAAATGCATACCACCACAACAAGGTGGAGACAGTCCTTTCCAGTGTCTCCTTAGAAGACGGTGTCACCTAACACTGACTTTCAGAGACTTGGGGAAAGAAAAAAAAAGACATAGCAAAACACATGGCTTTCATTTCATTTTAGTAAGATGCGCAGAAGAATCCAACAAAGTGTGACCTTGCAAGGATAACAAGGTCATTTCAGGTCATTTCAGGTCATCACCAGTTCAGCAGAAAAGCAAACTGCACATTTGCATGTTAGAAGCTGTTGGAAGCCAGCTAGACTGTGCAAATGGGCTCTTGTCCATATCAGATTAGCGTCTAATCACAATGTAACGCTTCTATTAGCAAGCTTTCTCTGCAGTCTTTTCAAGTTTACTTGCTGGATCTGAGTGTGACAGTGGCTTTATTGAGTCCCGTGCCTTATGTTGAACACTAGATGTGGCTTGTTTGGTTAGCATTCACTGAGGACTGCTGACAGTAGCACAGGCGGTTTGAATTAGCATCTCATCCCACCCCAGGGGTAATGCAATGCGTGGCTGCTGATTGGTAAGAGCACAGTTCAGGGTTGGATAATTGAAACTGCATGCTTCCATCTTCCCATCTAGTCCCCCAGAGAGACAGAGCACTACACTCCCCGCATATGCTGGACAGCGTTAGCATCGGGCTCAATGCCAGGCTTATATCTCTCCTCAAGACGAAGGAAAATGAAAAAGAAAATGTTTGGCTCTGTCCTTGATGAGAGCAAGCCTTGCCAATCACAGCTACGTCTTGTTCCATCTTTAAAGCAATCAAGAACACATAACTTGTGAAAAATCAAATGAAGTTGAAGTCATGGCCTAGCTGTTTGCACATTTACCTCCTGAAATAGTGGGGTATGGTGCTCATAGATGATGTTGGCCTCAACGGGAGACTTGCGTCCTTTCTTGATCCCGTGCTTTTCTTTGTCCCCTCGTTTGTGTTGTGGCTTAATGGTTAGTCGGAGCGTCAGACTTGTAACGAAAAACTTGCAACACCGGCGCCCAGCAGCGACCCTGCGTTTCCGCCATTTTGGGGTGAAAACGAGTCGTCAGTCCACTAGTTTCTATGGCAATATCAGCTGCTTTGTTAAAAAAAAAGTACATTAAAGCTGAAATCCAACTTGAATGATGACAACACAGAATAAAATACTATCACTTTGCGTTTTTAACTTTTTTTTCACAAAACCTTTGCTCTCTAGAAACCCAGTCAGATTGGGTTGAAAAGGCTCTTTATAAGGCTTATAAACACTGAATTATTACCAACATATGAAATTAAATTAAGGACATGCATCAGAAAAATTGGGAATGTTGGACAATAAATATATGAATATAACAGCTTGATTTTGCAGTGTTGTCTAATGTTCGTTAAAGCAAAATTGTCCAAAAGTGTGAATTATGCGATAACGGACACAGCAATGCACCATGTATTTTAAGATCATTATGTTTGTAGCGCGATCCATTAAAATGTACAATATAGCCAATTTCAATTCAGACCTAGATATTATTACTATTACTCCACTAGGTCTAAAATATATTGTTCGCTGCAATGTGTAAAGTGTAAATGTGTTTGTGACGAGCAGGGCGGGCGAGAGCAGTGAGGGAACGGTGCGAGGCGTGCCGGCCTCGAGTCTCTCACGGAGGAGCTCCGGAGGCATAAAAGGAGGAGTGACTACAATGAAGGACGAGAGAGGACCAGGCCTGGACTTTATGTTATGGTTTTGTTTGTTTATTTTGAGATTAAACTTTTGTTGAATGTTCGCCGGTTCCCGCCTCCTTCTTCCCATATTTACGAACTGTGTTACATTGGTGCCGAAACCCGGGAGGAAGGAGGGACATGCTGTCGGAGAGCCCTCGCTGCTGAGGGGGATCGCGGTGCTGCGGAGTTCGGGCAGTGCGGGAGTGAAGACCGCGAGAGGCTGCCCGAGGCGGTGGTGCTGGAGCCAAGTGAAAGGTGGGACGGAGACCCGGATGCCATGCTCCTGGGATGAGGTGGGGTGGCTGCCGTCCAGGAGGGAGCGGAGAAGTCGCCGCCGTCCGCCGTGGGCCGGATCCTGCTGCCGTCCGCCATGAAGGGGAGGAGCAGGGGACGGGGGGCTCGCTGCCGGCTGCCCTCAGCCGGAGGAGCCATCGCCGGCCGCCAGGAGGCGGTCGAGGATCGGGCCGTCCACCAAGCGTCCAGTGCCATCGCATGTGGCACCGCGAGGAAGAGCCTCTTGGCAGGCTGAGGACCGAGCGGCAGTGTGTCGGGGAACCGGACCAAGAATTTTTTTTTCCTCTTTCTTTTTCCTCTCTCCCCTCTCTCGTCCTGTCGCTCCCCTTGCTTCCGTCTCCTTTCTCTCGTCTCGTCTGTCCTTACCCCCAGGTGCTGCGGCCGCCGAGACAGGCCCCGGGGGGGGGAGTAAGCGCGGTCGCGGGAGTACCCCCCGGCCTGCGAGGGGCGTTGGGGGTATGTGACGACCAGGGCGGGCGAGAGCCGTGAGGGAACGGCGCGAGGCCGGTGACGCGAGTGATAACGAGCGTCACCTGCGAGGCGTGCCGGCCTCGAGTCTCTCACGGAGGAGCTCCGGAGGCATAAAAGGAGGAGCGACTACAATGAAGGACGAGAGAGGACCAGGCCTGGACTTTATGTTATGGTTTTGTTTGTTTATTTTGAGATTAAACTTTTGTTGAATGTTCGCCGGTTCCCGCCTCCTTCTTCCCATATTTACGAACTGTGTTACAGTGTTGCATAAAATGGAAATACTCAATAAAGTAGGCTAACTACATTACCTCAGATGGTTGAATGGTTGGATTCCACAACTGGTAAAATAAAACATATATAAGACAATACAACATTTACTGTAGGAGCCCTACAATTTACTGGTGACTTAATTTAAAAAAACTGTTCTATTGCGCTTCTGATTTGGCAGTGAAATTCGCCAATTCTGGGTGCGTAAGATGTGAAGTATTCTATTGTCCAGTTAGTACTTTCGCCCCATAATGATGGCCGTGCTACTGGAGCACCATCTAGTGGCTGTTACCCAAAAAGCATCAAAGTGTCGCCTCTTGGGTTGTTCTAAGCTCTTTGCCCCCAATCACTCCCCGGGCACCTCAGCAAAAATGTCTGCCCACTGCTCTGGGTGTGTGTTAACAGTGTGTGTGTGTTCAATACTCACTGCTGTGTGTGCGCACTTGGATGGGTGAAATGCATAGCACAAATTCAGAGTATGGGACACCATACTTGGCTACATGTCACTTTTATATGGTTCCTCTCAGTAAAATTGGCATATCAGTTGTGGGTTGTTAAACTGGCTGTCTTGTCATAGACTAGCTCAGAGTCCAATCCAGTCTCATCTGCTGTATCGCAACCTGCCATGAACTGGCTGCCAGCCTGGTTTGCGCTGGAATGAAGGAATCCTCGCAAGATGGCAGCTTTATTGGCAAAAAACGAATTTAATGAATACCTTCTGCTGGGGTCCTTCATTCCAGTGTCTCATTTTCTTTTCTGTACCCTATCGTTTGTTCTCTCTCTTTTCTGTTTCCCTCAGAAGTTGTCACCTTAGTGAGCAGCGAGAGATTTAGCTGCTTTACTCTCCTACACGAGCAAATTACAGGCGTCTCTCCATATGTGCAGCAGGACACCTCCTGCCCGCTGCTTCTGCCCTGTGTGTAGCGTTGTCATGCTAATGGGAACAGATCCGTCTGCCGCCACGTGCAGATGTGTCTCGGGGGTGGGGGGTTGGGGGGTGGTCGGCATGTACGCCACGGCCCCAGCTACATCATAGGGGAATCAGGTGAGGTGACGCGAGACAAAAGAAAGGAAGACGCATGCGATGTTCCTACAGACATGAGTGTCTTTTCGTCTCTTGGTGATGGAGATTCAACTTGCAGTTGAAAGTGAATTCTCACAGCTGGCGTTTTAACGAAGAGGGCATTGTTTGATTGAGGAAGATTATACATCTGTGAGTGTTTAACATGATTAGAAACAAAAACAAGTTTTGAAGATGTATTTGTGACCTAATGGTTAAGCCCAAAACATACTTCGGTTTAAATGTGAAGTGCTTGGCATATCTGTAGAGCCAAAAAGCTAAGCCTTTCAAATTATACTCCTTTTCATAGTGCGCAAACAAAGATGCTTGACATATGTGCACTAGAATGTTTCATCCTTGTCTAGTGTCTACACAGTTTCTCTCTAGAAGTTATGACCAATCATGAAATGTCTTTGTAAACTCTTTAAACTAGAGTTGTAGAGATGTTGTTGCCATCTCCAGTAGTCGCTGTTTCTTTTTAGACTGTGAAACAATGGCCCTAGCCAGTTTTGCCACCTTGTGGACAAACTAATTAGTTCCAAAAAGGCGCATAGTACTTCAAGGCACATGTACGAGGTGAGCTAACCGAAATATGCTTTGGGTGCCAACATGTTGAGCTTTTCCCAGTCATACCTTTTCTTCCCATTATTTTGCATTCTCTCTAGTATCCAATATAATACTAAACAGACCATGAAATAACTAAAAACTATCCTGTGGAGTCTCCTGTAGAGCTTTCCTTCTCTAGCTTTGCTGTCAAGGTGAGAAATGGAGAGGAACATCAAGAACATCACAGATATCCTATCTTTTTCTCTGGCAGGAGGTGAATGAGGAGCAGTTTGCGTCTGGTGGAAGGTAGTATAAAGGCACTGTGGTTACAGCTGCCTGCTCCTGGTTTTCACAGAGTTTCACGTGGAGCTTTTGTAATGGAACCTGAAAATCAATCCTCTTCTCTCTTTGTGCACGTTGGGTAGGCAGAAAGGAATTTTTTCCTCTATTTTTGTTATACATGTCCATTTCTTAGTCATTACTATTAGACTATTCTTAGTCAATGCTATTAGAGCTGTGACCTATCCCCTGACACTATATAATTTGCATAGTAATATATTATCTGTTTATTTATATATATATATATATATATATATATATATATATATATATATATATATATATATATATATATATATATATACTTTGTTAATACTTTATGTACTGCTTAATACAGCATCAGTTTGTGCAAGAATAAAGTTCAACAAGCCTGTACTACTTAATTACCAAATAAGTGGGGTCTACGTTTTTTTATCAGTTTTTTGATAAACATGACACAATATAAGATCGTGACTAACTGAAAAGAGCTCTTACTGCCTTAAAACTACAGATTTGTGAGCACTGGAAATGAAGGTTTCAGAAATAAACACAAAAAAAGTGTGAATGTTGTCATGCGGTGAATCCGGCCAATCACGGAACAGCTATGTCGTCATCGGAGCTAGTGTAGCCGCTCTTGAGAAGCAGCGCTGGCTGACTCAGCCGACTGCTCTTGCGGTACTTTGATGCCATACGTCACAGTCACGTGGCATCTGCACTTTCTCAAATCAAGACAAAATTTCTTGCCGGCATGCACTTCTTCAAGTCAGTTGCTGATCGTTCTGCACAGCGCTGCATAAATTCGAACAAGCCTAGAAGATCAAACGTGCACGTGTGACACGCTAGAACAGATCTTATTGGTTCTCGCGTGTCATGCACGCACATTTGAGCTTCTTTTTTTTTAAATTGTGGGTGGGAAACCCACTGAAAGGTGCATATTACCCTTTTGATCCATGACAGGGACTTTATTTCCCTGTTTCTGCTATCATATTTGAAATCATATTGAACTCCACTCCAGTTTTATTCCTCATTTGTGGTCAGAGGGTAGAGGGGCAGATGGAGGGTTGGAGGCTGGATTGTCCATTTGTTCTACTAAAGGCTCTAGGTGCTCTGGGTGACAATTTTCTGGATCGAAGCGAGCAGCGCAAGGCTAAACCGCTTGACACATTGATGGCACGACGCCCTCAACGGTTGATTTACACTGACTGCAAATGGGGCTGACCGATTGGAAGCTTATAGATGAAGATCTACTGGAGGATGAGTCGTGTGTCTGCAGTCAGGAGTTATAGCTATTCGTCTTTGACATATGTAACTTTTCCTCAGTAGCTCTCCGACATTCTCCCCCATCATTCCTTTAGCTCATATTTTGCCAAGAGGAAGCCATTATAGCAAATAAAACAAGCTCGTTGGCCGGATGCCCGTTCTGCCGAGGGAAATTTATTGAGCCGCCAGTGTATTCTTCCTGCGGTTGGCCGGTGATCTCTACCATATTCAGGCACAAATCTAGATGAAAAGAATGAGAGAGTGCAACAGTTTGTTTTTTTTTTCCAGGGTTGTGAAGCTTTAGGAGCTCTGGGATGTACTCTGTGTTCTTCCTAGTCACTTTCTAGCTAGCTAATAAACTCCACAACCTGAAGGTGGGACAAGGCCTCGACTGTGCGTTTGTCTGCTTCTTGTCTTCCACAGGGTAATAAAAGATGTTTCTTCCAAGATAAATGGGGCAAAAGGAAAGTATGTTACACTTTTACACTGTCACAGTTACATGTGCCCATTTCCACTTTAATTAGCACAGTTCACAAAAAAGAAATTCTCCCTATCATTTTGATCTTCTATTTCCTACTACTGTTAGAGGGGATGGGTATCCTCTGTCGGGTTCATCTCAAGAGGGTCTTCTCGTGAGCAGGGAAATTACACCATGGAAAACCTGAAAGCAATTTGTTTCGCATAGAAGAGTAGCATCTGAACCTGGTCCACAGATTAAACGGTGGGCTCTATCAGGCCATCTCCCCTAAAAGCAATCAAACTGACGTAGGGGAACAGAAGGGCTGCTGGGAAATTGGGGGCAATGCCTAACCACTCAGAATGGATTGAAGAATGCCACTGCAGCGCAAAGGACTATTACAAATAGAATAGTCCTTGTTTCAGCAGCTGGGGTGCAACCGTGCAAGGGAAGAAAATAGGAAGGTAGAAATTAAGTTTGTCGGCAATATAAGCAAATATCTCAATATTCTTAAAAAATTGAATGATAATGGAATATGTAATGCATATATGTTGTATATTTTTATGGAAAAAGTATTTCAAAAAATACTGAAAAAAAAAAAAAAGAGACAATTTACAGTCATTAATGTAGAATTAGCAATGAAACAGCTCTATGAATATAAAAATATTGTTTTATCCATATCTGCTTGCCATTGTTTTGTCAGTGCAAGCAATTAATATGTTATTTATTTATTTTTATTATAATCATTATTATTCTGAAGCATTTTCAATGTTTAAATGTTTTATATAGCCTCTCATGGCGAACTGAAAACCTCTATTTTTATTTTGTTTTGTTTGATATTTTATTTTTTACCTTAGCAGATTTTTAAGAACCTTCAATGCTTAAAGTCATCATGAAATCCAAACTGACCCTATTTACTTTGTTAGCACATATTACTAGTCTTGTGGTAAACAATTTATCCGTGCAAGTTAATATACAGAAAAAAAAAAAAATGTTTGTCTTGGTTATCTTTAATTCAAATCTGAAAAGTTACTTCCGGTCTGGAATGGCGTTCCTTCTATGATGACATCAGTTTGATTGCTTGGGTAGAAAACGCTTAAACCACTCCTCTTCAACCGTTCATCTGCTATGAGTGAGAGATGGAGAGGAGGAGCGTTAAAGTAAACCCCTGCCCTCTTTTCAATATTCAGTTTCTCTTGGAAATACATCACAACACTAGAGAAAAGTCGTTTGCAGCTTCAGGTTCACAGGGACGTTTAAAAATTTTTTATTGTGATATGGACATCATTGAAAATAATGATAACTTCCAGTTTAGTAAGTGAATCAGTTGATTCAATAACCACTCAGACTGATTCAGTGAGTGGATTCATGTAGGATACATTAGACTGATTCAAACCAGTAACTCTTTTAAAGTTCTGAGTGTTTTTGAACCATTCATGTGTAGCCATGAGCATATAGTCGTTATATAACCATTTAACTTAAAAAAAAAAAAAAAAAAAAAAAAAATTGGACACTTTGAATATGTAGGCTGTCTTTGGCGGCATTAATTCCATAAGACAGCAGCAGGTTGGCTTTGTGTAACCTTTCTGCACTAGTGCAAACATCTTAATTATACCAGTTTGTGTGTGTGGGTGAGATTTCCTTTTAGTAGGTTTCTTCTTTTCTCTCACACTTGTTCTGCGAGCTACATGTATATGAAGAGCAGATGTTTGTCTAATAAAGGGCTGAACACAAATACTAGTTTCTCTAATTCTCTTTCCCTCTCTATTATATCTCTGGCTTTTTTCTATTCTCGGCAATAACACAGAGCAGCAGGATTAATTAGGCTTGGCACAAAATGCTCCATTCCAATAAATCACTCCATTATCTCACAGTGCTCCATAAAAACTGCCTCTCATTTGCTGCGTGCGCGAGGCAAGGTCGCGTTTTAACCCTCTTTCTCTTGCTGTGGCCGTGTATTCCTTGTTGTCTAAAGCTGTGTCTTTGTCGCCCAAAAGGGACAACTTCCTGATCAAAAACTGACCCTGCATGCCTTAGCAGTTTGAAAACCCTCTAGCTGTGGTTTGACGTCGCTGCAGATGAAAATGCGGGTAGGTTGAATGGATTTATCATGGTGCCGACTGTTTTTTTAGATCAAGCTGATGATGGACGCCAGCATCTCCAAAAAGAGGCCGTTTATTGCACCTGCGACCCATCACTGTGACAACTGGGGCCTTTTGTGTGAAGATGGTGTGTACATACATTAAACACGCCAGGTGCCGCCACTACCCGCCCCAGCCCCATCTGCAAAGCAATGAAAGAAAAACCGACACCTGGAGTATGAGAACCGTAATAGATCATGCTCCGTTCATACCGCTGGGATAGATGGGTATGATTTATAGATGCTCAAAAAAATGGGTCAGGATGTATTTCTCTCTGGCTCTCCCACTCGAAGAACCAGGGGCTTAAGAGCTTTGTCTTTCTTGGACGGCTGGACAAACATTTAGCTGAAAAGCTTTTGGAGATGTGAGCCATGCAGCTCCAGCCGTTGGGTTTCATGCAGGAGCTGTGGGGCTCTATCACAGGGGCGTCTGAAGGCTTAAAGTCGGCTTTGAGATGAGTCCAGTCAGATGCTTATGTTGTTGTAGCTGTTGTTTTAGCCTCATGTGCCTCTCTCTACAGTTGTGGTGAATTAACTGTGGTTGCTAATTATTTTTCTCAACGATAGAGTTAAAGGACGTTTTCGAATGTGCACCTGTGCTTGTGGCCACTGACTAAGGCCATGTGTCCACCAAAGTGTTTTTCCCAAGGCTAACATATTTGTCCAATTGTTTTCAATGGGAGCAATGTGTTTTTAATCAATCGTGATGAGGTGCTGAGCATCTATTTCATTCTTAGCTCTGAGGGCTCTGCTTTTTTTTTTACCGCTCGCCAAGAGTTGAAGAATGTTCAACGCAACACTAATAACTGACACTTTTTTCCCAGCCGTCCAATCACAGTGGAGAAGGGGCTGGACAAAAAACACACCGACCAACTGCCACATCCTGCTTGTACAACGGTAACAGACAACAACAAGTAACGAAACAAAATAATTTAAAACAAGATCCAGAGCAAATACTTTACATTATATTGACATTTTCAGATAGAAACAATACAGAAACAAATTATCCAGCGCTATCTCACGATCAATTCGTACGTATTTTACGAGGTGGCTAATTCGTACGAATTTGTACAATGTCACTCGTCTATCTATCTATCTATCTATCTATCTATCTATCTATCTATCTATCTATCTATCTATCTATCTATCTATCTATCTATCTATCTATCTATCTATCTATCTATCTATCTATCTATCTATCTAATCTATCTATCTAATCTTGAAAATTGAATTTACCTCGGCATAGTTAAATAATTAGAGTTCTGTACATGGAAATGACATACAGTGAGTCTCAAACACCATTATTTCCTCCTTCTTATGTAAATTTGATTTGTGCAAAAGACCTCTGAAGAACAGGCGAATCTCAACATAACACCGACTGTGACGCAACAGTCGGTATCATTAATATGTACGCCCCCAACTTTTGCATATACCAGCCCATGTTAAAGGCATTAGACAAGCCAGTATTAATGTCTGGAACAACACACAGACTTTATGCAGGTGAGCAAGCAAGGACAATAGCGAAAAATGGCAGATGGAGCAATAATAACTGACATGATCCATGATATCATGATATTTTTAGTGATATTTGTAAATTGTCTTTCTAAATGTTTCGTTAGCATTTTGCTGATGTACTGTTAAATGTGGTTAATGTTACCATCGTTTCTTACTGTATTTACGGAGACAAGACTCATTATTTTCATTATTAAACACTTGCATTTGGTATAATTCATAAACACAACTTCATTCTTTATAAATCTCTCCAACAGTGTGTAATGTTAGCGTTAGCCCCGTTAGCCACATATAGGCTAACTCATTCAGAATCAAATAATCAGAATAAACATCCAAATAAATACTATACTTATATGATCCGATATGCTACACGACGAACACTTTGTAAAGATCTATTTTAAGGGTTCTATTAGCTGTGTGAACTTTGTTTATGCAATGTATTTTAGAGTTGCGAGCTTGGAGGCGGGGAACACGAGCATTTAAAGGGAAAATGCTCAGAAATGGCGCATTTATAATTATGCAGTTAGAATAGGCAGTTAAAAAATTGAATAATAAAAAAAAAAATCTATGGGGTATTTTGAGCTGAAACTTCACAGACACATTCAGGGGACACCTTAGACTTATATTACATCTTGTGAAAAACTGTTCTAGGGCACCTTTAATCAAAGAACAAAAGACACAGAGAAAATCACTCATTGCTCTAGACTTAAAATATAGCCTACTGCAGGGGTACTCAAGTTCAGAGGCCAAGAGGGCCGCATTTTAACCAAATTAAATGCAAAGGGCCACAAATTATAACTTGGTTCATAAGACTTTTATTTAGGCTTACTTAAGACAATATTTGTAGTTTTACTGTTTATTTACTAAAAGTGCAGTTTATTATCTAGCTACGTCTTAATAGTATGGTGTCCTTTTTAAAGTGTCACTGAACATGGTAAATGGCATTTAAAAAAAGGATTAATAGCTTGTCTTGCATACAAATGATACTTACTTGTACAAACATACTTGTACAAATGCATAAAGAAAAACAAGAACCGATGAAAAGAAATCCTTGTTCATTTGAAATGTCTGCATTGTTTTCACAAGAAATTTAAGGTCTGGCTGTTCACTGGCTGATGAGTTTGTCCGTAAGATGAAAACATTGCACTTTTTTATAGTCTTTTTATACTCCATTGCACCTTTTTAACAGTTTTTATAGCACCTATTTATACTCAGAGAATAAACGTTTTATTATTTGTATTATTATTACCTACCTTTTAATTTTAATTTTTTTTTATTTTTATGTTCAATCACAATCTCATGAATTATCTAACTATAACCAACGTTGTAAACATGATAAATAAGATATTCTGCGTGAGCTCGATGTGATGACAGATCTATAATGGGAGCGCTCTCTGCTTGCTTTCTGTTTATAACACATTGACATTAAGAATAAAAGGTTTGTTTTTCATGAAGGCAATTTACACACTGCAAAGTTTGAGGAATGTCAACTGCATTTCATCATGGAAAAATAAGGTTACTTTATTTTTTACTTGCGCGCACAGTCTCGAGCCTTTGATGGCGTTCATGAACACAAGTGCTCGACACATGCGCACTAGATAGATTCATGCTTGTCTAGTCTTTTTCGCACAAATAGTTACAATAAAATGTCTTTGTACTTGTTTAAAATTAGAGTTGCTGGTATTTTTTAATCCCCTCAAACTAGCGCTCTTCAACACGGTCGGCTATTGTGTTTGTTGTTACTCTTGTTCTGTCTCATCCGTTTCTTTTCAGACTGAAACAACAGCCCGTTTTAGTGCTGACACCTTGTGGACAAATTAAATTAGTGCAAAAACTATGTGCCTTCAGTTTTGTTCTTTGTGGTTAGAAAAACTGTGCTGCGCACATACACTATACGCGTTCTCTGCTGATGATTACAGCGTCACGCGCACTGTACGCCTACCCTAGTGTACTTGTAAAAAAACAAAGTAATATTCACGCAAATTTTGGACGCAAATTATAATAAAAATACATTTATATGTAGCATGATTCGGGCCACAAATTTAATGCTGACGGGCCGGATGCCTGTTGAATACCCCTGGCCTACTGTCTTTGTTGTTTCTACATTAATATGGAGATTAATTGTGAAATTATTACAATATAAAAATATATTAAAAACTTTAATGTTATGTGCAATTAATCGTGATTAATTACAGAAAAATTTATGGTTATTTATTATTTTTTAATTAATTGACAGCACTAATATATAATGTCATTTATTAATTGGTTTGCTGGTCTTAACTGACTTATTTTAGCAGGCGTATCATTCTACTTTAAATTATGATTAGCTTGTATCTTGGCTGCAGTTTCACAGTAGCTTCCCCAACACTGATCTGAACACCCTCAGACTTGCAAATTCTTGCAATATGCACTAGAACGTGAGAAAAAATGAGACACAGGAAGGACGGATGAGGTTGGAAAGCGAGGGGTATGGTGTCTTGGGAGCAGGAAGTCAAGTGTGCTCACTGAAGCATGCTAACACAGCCTGCTAAAATGTGCCTGTTCGAGGCAGGCTATTGTGCCTGCTGACGTCCTGCTGCTGCCAAGTCAACCCACACGAGTTCTCTTCAGAGTGACTCAGTAACCCTCATACAACATTTATGTAATACCCAAGCTTTCCTAGTCTTCTCCTCTACCTCCTACCCAGCGCCACAGGGGGACCCAGACGTCTCGCCCACCTCTTAGCTCCCTGTCTCTCCCCTTCGATAATGTGAATGCCTCACGCCTGCTGTGACGGACAACCTTAGTGCAAGAAACGCATATAAAGAATATGTTCAGAGGAAAGCCGATGTCAGCCACGGTAGAGCAAGATATTTCTGTCTAAGTAACGTGCGACAGGAATTGAAGCCTATTGACCACACCTGCTAATGTGTCTCATATCTTATTAATGCATTATGTCTTTTAAATGACTTGATGGCTAACTTTAGTATGGTGAAGGTCAAAACCTTGAGAATCATTCCCCTTTGATAAATAGTAGGGAGAAGTTTTCTGCCCTTAAGTTTATTTGAATGTTATTTTAATGTTATCGGCATCAGATCTAGCAATACATCGCCATCATCTGACAAATGTAAGTGGAAGATGTCAAACAGTTTTTATTGAAATGAACAATACGCCCAGTCAAACAACATGGCAGTGTGTTTTAAGAATTGCGATTGGTTTCTGAAGGGTAGAGTAATGGTTTAGATGACAAATGGCTGACTGGAAAGCCAAACGCTTGGTCTTGCATGAGTCCATAAGTGAAAAACATAACAAACCAAAAGGGCAATGTAATCAGCCCAAGGTCAAGAGACTGTAGAGGGGAACGGTTTCTAGTCACAACAAGTCTACGAATTGCACCATTGTCACACTGAGAAAAACTGTGAAAACAGCTTTCTTCATTCTCTTTTTCCCACTAGGATTTAAAAGCCTCACAGTAACAATTAGGCCGTCATAACATCTCCCGTCATGAACAAAAATCTCCAGACTTCTCTGGGATACCAGATGGCTCAAGTATTTGGTGTCAGGAGAACAAAGAAGTTCTGTGGTACGGCAAAACAGAAACCAAGAAAGAAATTGAGACACTGGCACTTACAGTCCAACTGGACAGTTCACCTGTATCAGGCAGCAGATACCAAAAAAAAATAAATAACGTCTTTATTCAACAATATCTAGTGATGGGCGATTTCAAAACACTGCTTCATGAAGCTTTGAAGCTTTATGAATCTTTTGTTTCGAATCAGTGGTTTGGAGCATGTTTCAAACTGCCAAAGTCACACCCCCCAGTGGTGAACCATTTAAATTTCGAAACACTTATGATGTAACGTAACCTCGTTTACTGAAATAACGTGATTTTGGCAGTTTAAATTAATGGCAGAATTTTCATTTTTGGGTGAACTTACCCTTTAAGAATAGGCTTTCAAGCTGCAAAAAGAACAAAAAAGCATTTAAAAAAGTAGTATTACAGTAATCAATTTGCATGTTCACACCACAGCTATAACAATAATGATATTGTTGGATTCACTCCCACAATGATTTTTTCCATCTGATGAACATGATCCATCCTGCTTTAAAGAGCTCGGGCATTAAAGCGGCAGATGACAAAACTGTCAGCGATGACCTGATGTCCTGAAGAAAATCTGTAAAGTCTTATAAGTTTTCTCCAAACATTTTGCACCAGACTGTTTCACCAACAAGGGTCTTTTCAATGCTGGATTTTCAAAACTGTTGTTTCTGATAGATGGGTCAGTGCCAATGCTTTGTGCGCAAACTTCAGATCCAGACAAATTAAGTATCATACGTGATATGTTGTGAGTCCTTCCAAATTGTCTTTCAGGAAGAGCTTGTCGGCACTCTGTACTGCTGATGTTGCTAAAGCTACCATTGTCTCTGCCTGTTTTCACTGACGCTGCCTTCACGTGCTATCAGAATTATTGTAAATTCAAGTTTCCTAGTTAAATAGAAAGCTGAATATCACTGCTGACAGTTTCTGACATTTTCAGTGCATGAGATTGTACTGTTTTGTTGTTACCGGTATGCTGGAAAATGAGCTCTTGAAGCTCCACCCTCTTCTAGAAAGGGGGCCGGGAGCACCAGCTCATTTGCATTTAAAGGGAAACACACAAAAATGTCATTTGAGTTCACATATAACTTGCAGATTCAAGATGCATCATGCCAGGTGTTTAACAGGAGCTATTTCTTGAAAAATGTGGTCAAAAACTTGTGAATACTTGCTTGGTTTGCAGTTTAAGTACCACACGACTTGTTCTCTTATGTAATCCTCTAGACAGTTTGAGTGTAAAGACATAGAGATGGAGTGCACAAGCACTTCTTCATCTGATGGGAAGCTTGTTCGGCTGTTTTGGGGCTTCTTTCTCTGTGTTTTAGTGTTTTATTGGAGAATCTGTAGTGGACTTTGTTGTTGTTGGTCTCCTCTGGGGGTTTAGTTTAGCTGTGTAGTTGTGGGTAATGGAGTGGACTTGCGTGCAATACTGGTTCAGCTAAACACCCAATGCTTCCAGTGGGCACAATAGCTGAAGGGATTACAACTCGAAATGTGCTGTTGACAAAAGCTGAAAGCTGTTTTCTGTTTATGTTCTCCTCAAGTGAAAAAGGGACCCAGGTTATACACTCCCAAGTCAATCTGTTGACTTACCCAGCCGTTGGGTATTTCACAGCAGGTTTGTCAAAAGCTCAGTTAGGGTCCGACATATATAAAGACCCTGAGGTTCTCTCTCTCCCTCTCTCCCTCTCTCTCTCTCTTTCTTCCCCTCTCTCTCTCTCTTTCTTCCCCTATAGGTCATTTTCCTTTTGGCTTATCGTTTTTCACAGTGCTCAGCAGTAAACATCACCAAACCTTATATGAAATGGAATTACTTTCCAGACATTAATTTTAAATTACTTGGCATTGTGTTTCTGGTGGTTCTCTATTAAAATGAGAGTTTTAGACAGACCTCCATTACAAAATAGCACCATGGTAAAACCATGGTATAGTGGTGGCTTTCAAGAGCAGGGGAACACGTCACTTATTAATGGGAAAATATATACTTCGATTTTATTTTTTACATTTTTTTAAAAATTCACCAATATATACCAGTAGTCATAGGTTCTTAATATTTATTTATTTACTTAGGCTAATTGTTTTATTTATTAAAATATTAAACCACATACCAAGAGTCAGTTTATTTATTTACTTACCTATATCTTGTTTCCGACTTTTGTATTTTTCCACTATTTATGTTTGCTGAAATTTTTTTCAAACATATTAAGAGTGATGTTATTTATATTTATTTATTTAACTTATTATACATTTCCTGTAGTTTACTACTATATTTAATTCTTTAATATTTATTTATTTTCTTTATTACAATTTTTTATGATAGCCTTTATTTACATATGTACATACATTTATATAAATTAGATTTAATTAATTAATTAATTATATTTATCATTATATTTATTTATGTTTTCTATTTTTTCATTGGTTAAAATATTAAACCACATAACAAGAGTCATAGTTTATTTGTTTACTTATAACTTGTTTTCTCTTTTTGTTTCCGAAAATATTGTTTTTTTTCCTCAAACATACCAAGAGTGATGTTATTTATATTGATCTATTTAAATTTTATATATTTACTGTAGTTAACTGCTATATTTAACTTTTTAATATATATATTATATATATATATATATATATAATATTTATTCATTTATTTAGTTTATTCCAAGTCTTTAGATTTTTTTATATTTACATACATATATATAAATTAGACTTTGTTCGTTCGTTCATTCGTTTCTTTGTCTAATATTTCAAATATTTCTAATTATATATTACTTTTTTTAATGCATAGCCACTACAGCACTAAAGACTGTTGGATTCTGGACAGCTTTGTTATCTGTAATCTATGATCTGATCTGTTATTTGATCGTTTTGTTAGCCTTGCCCTGCTCTTGCTGGATCTGACCCTGAACGATCTCTGCTCGCTTAATCACTTCCACAAGGTCAGTTCTAGCTAATGGCTGATGTTGAAATAGCACTCAGTCGGATCAAAGTGTAGATATCTTGTAAATTGGCTGTAAATATACCACATACACCTTTTTAGTCATTCCACTCTCCTCTGCCTCTTCTCGATTTTCCCCAGTTCTTCATGACTAGCTTGCAGCGATGGAAGATGTATGAAGGTTAGCTTAAATGCAAGTCTGCTTCACACATTCCCATGTTCTGTTCACATGGCACGGATTGGGGCCAAAGGTGAACTCTGGTAAAATGGAGAGGCAGACAGAATTTCACATGTCTTTTACCCACGACAGACCAGTCACAGAAAGACCACTGAATACAGATGAGTGTGTCTTTCTCTGTCTGTTTTTCTCTCTCTGTCTCTGTCACACTCTCTCTCTGTTGCTGTCATTTTCTCTGTCGCTCTGTCTCTAATCCAAAGCCCTTATATAAAGATGGATAAAAGATTTATGAGATTGAGAATTTCAAAGTAGTAGCTAATTAACAATATTATCTCTCATCATAACTTTCAGGTACAGTATATATTCATGCATTCGGCTCGCTCTTTTATTCAAACCGGCTTTTAGTGCATTCCAACTGTCCATTTTATCATCATGTGTGTTGCAGTGGGAGCCTATAATCTAATAATAATAATGATAATAATAATAATAATAATAATAATAATAATAATAATAATAATAATAATAATAATAATAATAATAAATATTATTATTATTATTATTATTATTATTATTATTATTATTTGGATATTCATGTAGCATCCCCCCAGTAGTAGTAGTAATAATAATAATAATAATAATAATAATAATAATAATAATAATAATAATAATAATTTTATTGTTTTTAATTGCTATTTTTAGGCTATTAATATAAAAAGGTTTTGTTATCCTCATCATCTAATTTAATTATGAGGAAGAATCAGCCAGCCTGCTCTTCAAGTTTAATGATATATTTTTTAAATGAATTGTTGTTAAACTTGAATGCCCATGGCATTCGTTTCCAATTAATGCAAAATTTATATTCAATGTGTAGCATTAAGAGGATAATCGTTTTGTACAACCTTAAAGTGGTGATACATGCAAACATGATTATATTTGTGATTCATGTCAACATCCCTGCAGGGATTTGGTTTTTCATCGTTTTGAGAGGAAGAAGTGGGTTTTTGAAAATAGAAAGTGGGGCCATCAAAACAATTATGTTCATATTCTGCTCCACTGTGCATAAATGTTTCTATAGCCACTATTTCTATGGCTTTACTGTAAAGGAAGGATTTTTAAACTCTGAGGAACATTTTATTGCTTGAAGGTTGCTCTTTCACAGCTCATTGAATTGCTATTTAATTTTTTTTTTTTATCATATCAGTTGTGTCGCAGATGCCTAAAATGATTGGGAAAACAAAAAAAAATAACCATACAAGAAGTCATCTTATATGTCTTTGAGTATGGTCACTGTGGTTTTGCCAAGTAAGTCATGATCCCACATATTTTGTTGATTCTGGAACAACATCCCTATCCAAAAATTTAGTCCTAACCCTACTCATAACATATCTCTTAAACCACAGGGAAATGAATAACACTGATGTAGAAGCACCTAACCCTGGTTGCAACTTGTCCTTTGAATCTGATTGGTTGATTGGAATGTTGTTCCAGGATCAACAAAGTTGTTGATCCAGGAACATGTTGTACTTGGTGAAATCACATTCACCAGTTAGAGTTAGTTGTAGTGCTATAAGAATTACATATCTTAGATTTGGTCTTGGTAGAATTCTGAGAGAAATATTTGTTTATTTTGAGTTTGCTGACTTTTGAAGATTATGGGTGAATCTGAGCAGAGATTGAGACACTATTGAGGTCTTTTCTGAAACTCTGACACATGAAATTACTAGCATCTCTTTCTCAGTAGAAAAAAATCAAGAGACGTCTCAACAAATACATCAATATGTATTTTCTTTTTAAAGGATTAATTCACTTTAGAATTAAAATTTCCTGATAATTTACTCACCCCCATCCAAGATGTTTATGTCTTTCTTTCTTCAATTGAAAAGAAATTAAGGTTTTTGATGAAAACATCCCAGGATTTTTCCCCATATAGTGGACTTCAGTGGGGATCATCGGGTTGAAGGTCCAAATCACAGTTTTAATGGAGCTTCAAAAGGCCCTACACGATCCCAGATGAGGAATAAGGGTCTTTTCTAGCGACATGATTGGTCATTTTCTAAACAAAATAAAAATGTATATACTTTTTAACCACAAATGCTCGTCTTGCAATGCTCTGCGATGCACTACGCATTACATTTTCTCTGAAGATATATCTGACAAGCAAGAGATTTTAGCTTTTTTTCCCCTCTCTCCATTTAGTCTCATTGCCATCTGAGATTGAAACTAAGATACTTCAGGGATCTCATTTTTGTTTGTTCATTTCGGGATCTGTCAGTTAGAATCTTGTGAAATGATATCAACGTAAAACAGTAATTTAAAAAAAAGAAAGAAAAAGTCTGCAAGATTAAATAACCCTTTTGGAATGAACTTGATTGGAATGAACATAGATTGAAACTAAGATACTACAAGGATCTCATTTTTGATTTTTCATTTCAGGTTCCAGGTAGAATCTTGTGAAATGATATTGATGTAAAAAAAAAAAAAAGTAATTTTAAAAAAGAAAAGAAAGTCTGCAAGATTAAATAACCCCTTTTGGAATGAGCTTAACTACACTGTGGCTTGTATTATCCAATATCAGTTAGCAATGCTAGTGTGATAAACTGTCACACAGTGTTTATTTTGTACTATTTTAACCTTTTGCCGAATTCGGATATGTCCGGACGCGTAATTACATTTGGCATGTCGCACGGCCCGTTCCGGATTTGTATTTGGCTGCCACATCCAATATATTTTAAACACCTGCATTAATGAAAACAAACAGATCAGGTATTTATTGACATGATGATAAAGGGAGGGTTAGCATTTCCTCAGAGAGAAACGCAAAGGGAGAGAGGGAGAAATAATTGTTTATTGATCTATCCTCTGCATTTAGGGAGTGCATTAAACCCGAGGACAGATTGCTGGTGTCTGTCAGAGATGTGGGGAGGGGTGTGTGGAGCAAATTTTCTGCAGATATTGCATGAAGGAGAGTGAGAATCAATGAATGCGATGTGCTGCGAGCGTCAGATTCCCAATGTGAGGGCGGGGGATGAGCTACAGAGCGATTCGCACATATTTGCTAGATGAGTCATATAGTTTCCCTTATAGAATATTCAGGGATGAAAAATAAAAATAAAATGGAGGTGAAAAAAGTAGTTCCACCTGTATGATTTTCTGTATAATCACAACTTACAGGAAAAATAACCCTTTAAAGAGATCTCTTTAATATGCCAATATGTTCTAACAATGAGAGTGAATATCAAATGGTGTTCACAACCTGTTTTTCTTCTGTGAGTGAAACAGGATATTATATAGGGGATGGTTTCTTTAGAGAATTGATTTAATATTAAAAAATTGCCTTTATATACTAGATTGTTGCCATAAGTTTGAAGTGTATGAAGAAAGTTAAGAAATAAAAGGATTTGGTGACATAAGTCAAAAAAAGAAAGTGATTTCAGAGATATTAATTGTAGTTATGGCATTTTGATGAAAAAATATGGATGGATGGATGGATGGATGGATGGATATAAGAAGGATCAGGAACATGTACAGGGCCAATGGTTCAAGTTCTTACTTGCCCCGCCAATATTTTCACTTGCCCCACAACAAAAAATTTATAAAAGTAACAGAAAAGAAAATGGGCCTTTGAAATAAGCAAAGTTATTGTTTTCGTGTTTTTGATACATGTAACCTTAATAAATAAGGTTATGACACCAAAAGCTACTAGATTAACTCACTTAATTTTTTAAATATTGTTAAATAAATAAACAACAGGTAATAAAATAGTAATAAATAATCAAATTACGAGTACTAGCACAAATGAATAAAACAGAACAAACATATAAATCAAATAAACAATGCTTTTCAAGTTTTTCATGCAGATTAAAACAGATTTACAAGTACAGAAATTGTAATATCTATAACTATATAACTATAGATATATAATATAACCATATAACTATAGATTAAACTTTATTAATCAGTCGAGAGCAGCTACAGATGCATAAATAATGTTTTGAAATGTTGAAAATATAAAATGTTAAATACTGTTATTTGAAATTATTTTAAAAATGAAAAGACACTTTAAACCTGAAATTAAACCCGCCAGTAGGTGGCAGCAAGTCCCTGCAAATGAGCGAGTCATTGAGATTCAACCGGATTCAACTGATTCATTCAAACAGCTAACTCATTCAGGAAGTGTTGCTCAGAGACGCAAAACAATTCTGTGGACTTTGTTTGGAACTATTTTCGTTGGCGAAATAGAGTGAAACAGGCAATTTGGTGTCTAAAATGTAAGTCACTTGATATTAAGTTCTTGTTCATTAAACTCTGTACGCTGTATAAAATCAATAATCACATTTGTAATTGTTGATATTTGGAGAAAAATGGTGCTGTGTAATATTGGTTAACTATATTAAATGATATAAATATAAATTATATACTGGGGCATTTTTTAATGCTTATCTTGAATTCTGGGGCATTCTCAAGGCACTTTAATAGACTAAATCACGCGCAGTGTAAGTGTACACTCTAAATATGCACACGCAGTCGCGCTCTAGTCTAACCTAAGGCTGTGTGTCCACCTAAGCATTTTTTCCAGTTGCTAGCGTACTTTTTCAATTGTTTTCAATGGGAGCGCCGTGTTTTTTAAACTTTTTTTTTTTTTCACGCTCAAGCGCTGAGAGCTGGGCATTTTTTACTGGTTGCCTCGAGTTGAAGAATGTTCAACTTTGAGTAAAACGCTGTGCTCATCACTGTCACTTTTAAGCCAGCCGTCCAATCAGAGTGGAGGAGGGGCGGGACAAATACAACTCCGACCAACTGTCACACTCTTGCTGTACAGCGACATCAACAAAGGGAAACAAAATGGATGAGAAATTTATATTGCTGGTCTCCGAACATACATAGCATGTAATTCCACATTGTGTGAAATTTTTTAGCCTGAAACAAATTACTTGCAAAATCAGTTATAAGTAACAGTGACAGATAAAAGTAACAGATATTCCGTATCATAGCAACAAAGCGCCTCAACGGAAAAAAAAACGCTGCGCTGCAAAAGCGCTCTGAAGCGCTCACAGATGGGCGTTTTAAGCAGAGCGCCTAGCATTTTCAGCTGGCTAAAAACGCTCTGGTGGACACACGGCCTAACTGTTACTAGGCTATGTCACGTAGTGCATGCACGCACTCAATGGGTGTTTTATTTTAGTTTTGTAAAGTGAGGGACATACTCAATAATTTCAGATCGTTAAATCAACAATTACGATATCATAGACATAGACGACATATATCGCACACCCTACAGCACTGGTCCGATCGGGCAAGTGACCGTTCCGTCTACTGTCCCGAACGTCGTTCACACTGGCCCCGGGCCATCGGGCAGTCCTCATTGTCGAGCCCTGAAATATATCAAAAATGTCTGAATGATATTTGGTTTGACTGTATATGGGGATGATTAGGTGGCCATGATGATTGACAGAGGCCAATGGGCAAATTTGTCCAGGATGCCAGGGTTACACCCCTACTCTTTTTACGAAGGACATCCTGGGATTCTTAATGACCACTGAGAGTTAGGACCTCGGTTTAACGTCCCATCTGAAGGACAGGGCTTTTTTGACAGTATACTGTCCGCATCACTATACTGGGGCATTAGGACCCACACTGACCACATACGAAATTATCATAAGAAATACTTGAAATTCTTGTGATTTCAACATCTCAGAGAATGCTCAGATTTGGCAAAAAAAGTCTGTAACCAAAAGTCATTGATCTCAATATGAACTCATAAGTTTCTTGTCAAATTCTTCCAAAAGCAAATTACATGGATTAAGTTATCCATTGAGGCTTTCCCGCTGGATAGTTATAGGAAGTAGCCACCAGGGCGGTCCCCCCAAAACTAAATTCCCCCCATAGGGCTATTTTCCTGGTTGCATTCGCAATGGAAGTAGGATCTGGTGTACGCCGTCCGTCAGCGGCGTCTTTTATTGCGGCATTCAACAGCGTCAACAACTGGAGGATGGAGGATGCTGTGATTGGAGCTGTGATTTTGTTGTGTGTTGTGGGTTTCGTGATAACAGGGATGGAATGTAGAATTATAATTTATGTGATTGAAATCTGATTAAAATATCCTACGACAACTTGCAGTACTTATCGAGGCTAAGAAAATAACACAAGACTGCAGACAAAGGCGACAGGTAAAAGCTGTTAGCCTTCTGTATTGTCCATCTATCAGTTAGGCTGTTTTGGCCTAATGCTTAGAGAGTCAGACTTGTAACCCGAAGGTTGCAGGTTCGAGTCTCAGTATGCAACACGTAATGCAGGGGGAGTGAATGAACAGTGCTCTCTTCCACTCTCATTACTCACAACTGAGGTGCCCTTAAGCAAGGCACCTCACACCCAATCACTCCCCGGGTGCTGCGGCAAAAAAAACAAACAACTGTCTGCCCACTGCTCCGGGTGTGTGTTCACGGTGTGTGTGTGTGTGTTCAATACTCACTGCTGTGTGTGTGTGCAAGTGTGGGTGAAATGCAGAGCACACATTCCAAGTATTGGACATCGTACTTAGCGTCATGTCACTTTCATCGCTTTTTCCATGTTTGTGGAGTAAATATATGCAAGTATATTTGTGTTTAGACAGCTTTTTTTTTTTTTTAAATGGCGGGTGCTGGTGTTTCGCATGTGTTCGGTCAATCAACGTACACTGACGTTCCTATTGTGTTGGGTTAGACCCTACTCTGAAGCAGGAGCTAATTTAGTCTCCCCAAAAGGGGATGACAAAAAGCAGGTACCTCTATCAAAAGTTATAGGAACTTCTGGTGCGAAAGCCCCTCTTGTGACCATGTTATTTTTCCATAACTTATCTTTGCAGAAACATAACAGGACCATGAACAGCACCAGGAAATTATTAGGAGAAAGGGGAATCTTGGACATCATTTTGTCCAGCACAAGACTGATACTTAATTTAAATTTTCAGTTGTTTAACTGAAGTCTCCAAAACTATAAAATAACAATAACATTATCCTCCTGGATGACACATACAAAACGTAAGATAAAATGTTGATTTATTGAACATTTTTAGACTCTACATTTAGTTTTTCTTCTTTTATTAAATTAGATAAAGGCGCTAGTCTTCACCACAGTCCTCTGAGACTAGATCCTAGTCAGACTTCATTTGACTTCATTTGATTGACCCCCTAACCACATGACAGGAGCTGTCTATCTGTCTCAAACATTCAGTCCCGTCTCTCACACCTCTCTCCCAGTGGCTCTCTCCCCTTTATCACTTCCTTTTCTTTTTGTCTGTTAGTTACTCAAGTTGCATTCTGAATGACTGCTGTCCGGGCCTTTTTGGAGAGCTGTGACAGCTCCCTCGTGGCCCAGAAGTGCGAAAGGACCTGATAGGAGAGTTTTATTGTAAACGGGCAGCTCTGGGTCTGCCTGTCATTGTTCCGATAGCCGTGCGTCATGGAAGGAACAGTTGGTTTATTAATTCTCTCCAGTTTCTGATGCAGTGTGGGATTTGTATTCCCAGATGTGGCTGGATCTAGCTGAAATGCAAGAGTGCTGGAGCTGGACAGGTCAGCGGTGAGATCAAATAGAGGTCTGTACTTTGTAATAAAAAAACGAAAAGAATAAAAAACAATGACTACTTATGTACATGTAATCATAGTGCTTGAGTGATTTGAAGCACCACAATAGCATTAGTATTTTGTTTACATACTCGCACGGTTTTCCACACTAGTCCAGGCTTGTCAGTGCTGGTTTGGTGCCTTCATTATGCACAGTAATTATGAGAGAATTTTTTTTTTTTTATTAACCGATATTGGATACATTAATTATGCATGCTTGTTTCCTCTGTTTTTACATATAAATGATCTTGGACGTCATATAACGCTTTACTAACGTTTACACTAATAATTTAAAAACATTGATAAATGTAATCTTTATCAAGTCTCAAAAATAATATTAATTTTTGTACCCTACATTATAATGTTGTGATGCCTAAATTCACTTTTAGTGTTTATTTATTTGTTTGTGTATTTATTATTATTATGTTGGCCTTATCACTTTTTGGCTTTCTCTCTTTTTTTCTTCATTCTTATTAGAGCTAGATTTTTTATTTATTTAATTAATTTTAGACAGTTTATTTATTTACTATTAAAATAAATGCAATTATTTTTGTTTGTTTGCAATTTACTGTTTATAGGCCGGGATTTTAATATCACTGCTTCTGTACTTACTGGATAAGCAAGTTATAAAGCATACTGAGCACATTGGCATCTGAAACGCAACACATACTAGGGTTTTTACCGGATTATTGATGCTTCGTCTTAGTACTTTAGCTAGCTGCTAAACTTACTGCCTCAAGAACAGTGAAGTAAATGTACTGCACTGTAATGTACAGTAGTGTTGGTTTTATGCTTTGTTCATGTTTGACAGAACATTAACAGTTGGCGGGCAGGTTTCTGTTGGCACTTGAGCTAAAGTGGGCCTTGTTTTGAAACCCTTAATGAGCATTAGCGGACTGGCAGATGTGGCACAGATGTAAGAGTGAGAGGGCAGTGAGATGGCGGGTGGGATTGTTAACTGTACTCTGAGGGCTTCGGCTCATCTTCAGATTAGCAAGGCCAGGTGTTGGCTTACCCAGTCCCCAGGGGTCCTCCATGACACGTCAGGATGGCCTTTGCAAATGCCAGTACAGAAAAAGAAGGATATGACTGGCTCCACTGAGGCTAATTACCTCCGCATGAGTATTCATGAGAATCTGTGGGATTTTTTTTATCTCCTTTTTTTTTTTTTTAAAAAACTTCCATGTTATCCATTCATTTCCCTAGGCACATTTGAGAAGGTTAACGTTTTGGATGAAGTCCACCGACTGGTTGTAAGCCGGATTTCGTGCCAGCATCGGAAGAGAAGGGTCTGATCAGAGAGACGCAGGTCCACCTGAACCTGAAGAAAATCATATTGGCAGGAAATGTTGGCATCTGTTGAGTTCTGGAAGGGTGACAAGATTTTATCAACATTTCAGCCAGATCTTACAAAGTTTGGGGTTTCATCAAGTTTCCCCCCAGTCAGCTCATGCATATTCTAACGTTTGTTGTTGTTGGCAGGAAACATATTCGGTTGGAAATGTCCGCAGAGATGAAAGTAGGTGTATTTAGTAGACAAGATGGTCCGGTAGGGTGTCACATTACCATTGAAATTCCTTGGCAAAATTGATGAAGGTCTTTGGCCACATCCTTCCTAAGGTCGAGTTTGTATAGGGAATCTGTTTATAAGTCGATTCTGAACTTCGTTAAATCATTTGGAGCTTCCTGTTGGTGAAAATTCATACATATCTAAATTGCAAAGCTGAAAATTTCAATTCATGGATTGTACTTGCTAATTGCTGTCTGTGGCATGCAGTTTAGCATGCTGGTAATTGAAATTTCTGCGCTGGCATGCTCTGTCTGATTTAAAGGATTAAAGTACACTGGCATGCCAGTTCCTCCGCTGTTTTCTACCCAGTGAAAAATGCCTGTGCCGTTGACTGTTTAATCAGATTTATCCTAATCTGTTCCACAGCAAATGATCGCGTCTAACAGCGAAGCCGGTTGCTTTTGTTGCAGACCCAATCCTTTTTGCCCCCAAAATTCCCCTCTGTGTCATCAAGGCCAACAAATATGGACCATCTCCGAACAGCTTTCCTGCTCTGCGGTGAGCCGGTCCCTGCCAAGACCACATCACGCTAAGCCAGAGAGTTATCACCTCCAAACATCCCCGCACATTCATCAGCTCTCCGTTATCAGAGATCTGTTTCTCTCTCTGCCAAACACAGGCTACTATGGACAGCTCCTATTCATTGCCTATCCTTATGTTCTTTTTGGGGTCTCATATGATTAATATTTATTAAATTCTTAATAACCTTAAAGGATTAGTTCACTTCAGAATTAAAATGTCCTGATAATTTACTCACCCCCATGTCATCCAAAATGTTTGTCTTTCTTTTGTCAGATGAACGTAATTATGGTTTTTGAGGAAAAAATTCCAAGGTTTTTCTCCATATAGCGGACTTCACTGGGGTACAATGGGTTGAAGGTCCAAATTGCTCTACACGATCCCAGCCGAGGAATATGGGTCTTGTCTAGTGAAACGATTTGACATTTTCTAAAAAAACAAACAAAAAAAATGTATATACTTTTTAAACACAAATGCTCGCCTTGCACTGCTCTGCGAATGTAATCACGTTGGAAAGGTCTAATTTTGTCCTCCAACTTCAAAATTGTCTGACATCACTGTTTTACCTTTTTTGTAAAGGGTGTTTGATTTAGTCTTTGCCTGTTCGGTTTGTCGACAATGGATTGGTACATCACACATGACCTTTCCAACGTGATTATGATATGCGTAGTGCATCGCAGATTGGTGCAAGATGAACATTTGTGGTTAAAAAGTATATGAATGTTTATTTTTTTTAGAAATTGACAGATCGTTTAGCTAGATAAGACCCTTGTACCTCGGCTGGGATCATGTAGAGACCTTTGGAACTATATTGAAACTGAAAAGAGAAAAAAATGCAATTTTTGTGATGAGCACATACAAATTATTACTTTTTTCATTAGAGTAATAATAAAGAAGCTGTCCTACATGCATTAGTCTCACTGTGTTGTGCTTGGAAAACTGCAACATCATCAAAAAAAAAAAAAAAAAGAAGAAATTAATAAATGTATAGGCATCAGTATCGGTGAGTACCAGAAAAAAAATATCAGTACTCATGCTCGGCCCTTAAAAATGGTATCGGTGCATCCCTACTAAAAACATTTTTTGAAGCATGTTTTATTTTGTAAGAAGACAAAATGAGTCTGGATTGTGCACCGTTAAGAACTGGAGTTGAGAATGCTGTTTTTATATGCTGAGTTTGAATATAATTTGATTTAATTAGGTAGCAAACAGGATGCACAATTACAATTTAAATTGGAATGTATGAAAGTGGAATTAAATTAACTAAAATCCAAATAAATTCATGTAACTAATTTATGAACAGAAAATCAGTTTGACAAATATAGAATGTTGGTTTGACCAAGCCTTGTTAAAAAGTTTTGACAAAAGTTAAAAAAACATTGAAGTTTGAAGTAGACAGGCAGAGAGAGAGTTAAATTAATGAACTGAATTGATAGGGAGCCAATTTAGTTCAGAATTTTGCCCAGCCATAATTTGATTTATTTATTTATTTTTGATCTACCAGGAGGGTTTAATAGGGTTTTGTTTAAAAGAGAAGAGTAAAACTTCAATAATATCTGCCCATACAGTTTCGATTTGGCAATATTTGATTAGATTTTGAAGTAAAACATAATTAGAATTATTGTTTTCTCCATGACACTAATCATACAAAGTTCAGTCAATGTCAACAGAACATTAGAGTTAAGGAGCTTTACTGCTGATCCGCTCTAGTTGCATTTGGTTTTAAGAGAACGTGTCAGCTTTCTTTTTTCCCCTTTGACAATGTTGTTTTTTACTTGGCTTTAATGGCAAGAGAGAAGAGTGCAACAAAGCCGCAAACAAAGATGTGTCGCTGTGGCTTGAATGGAGCTTGCTGTTGCCCTTTCCCTTCCTCTTTTGTCAGCTCTTATCTCGTAGCGGCGTTATTCACGGGGCGACGGTAGCAGACAAAGAGATGCTGCAGCTACCTTGTAAGTCATTTAAACGTCCGCAGTGAGATTACGGCTGACGTGGCAAACGGGGATGATGTTCAGAGATTCTCCATCGCTCCGGGATTCGGAAATGAGGCCTCGGCTTCACAAAGGAAACACAGCGGCTCGTTAAAAGGAACATTGAGTCAGTGCAAAGAGCAATCTCTCCACTAAATTATGGGCTTGGGTTGCCTCTCTTCACACTGCGCCTCTCAAACGCTACTCCCGTTTGCGTGTGAGAACCGACATCACGGCAATTTATTTTTCCATTAGTGCGAAAGCAACTTAAAGTCGGTTCTTCGGCAAAGGCAAGAGTGATTGTAGGGTGAAGCATAATTGCTTTAATTGAGTGGCAAGGCTTTTATGCCATTGATAAGGCCCTATTGATTTCTGGAGCTGTGCACATTTTTTATGGCCAATTGCCTGCACTGTTTTGGTAATTGCTGAACGCGCTCCCTTTAGCAGCAGAGGGGATCGGTCGGTCGCAGAGACTAAAGGGATGGCAGATTCACGACGCCATTGACCTGAGCCAAGCAACGTTTATCATGCTGTAGCCACATTGAGAGGTTGTAACTGTGCCTGGTTATTGGCCTGTAAGACCTGCTGTTGGGGGTGTTATCTTTACCCCAGGATTGAGCACTGCGTTTACGGGGCCTTTGTGGTCTAACTGGCTCGTTTTCAACTGTTATTTTGTCTTGTTCTTATGCTATAAAATATAAAGGCAGGGTTTTTCAAACTGGGGCCCAGGGACCAGGCAGGTGATAAAGGGCCAATAGTGATTGATTGATTGATTGATTGTAAATCGCGCTGTGTGATTCATTTAAATACTCTCCTCCCATAAATTTTTCATATAAATCATATTGCCGTTAAAAAGTTTGAAAGTTGGCCGTAAGGTGCAATGTGCTTTGAATAGGGTAATTTTTATGTAATTATGCTCTTTAGGTTAGCAATGGTGCTTTTAATGCAAAAATTATGTGTTGAAATATAATTCAATGCTGTATTTATGAAATGTATAAGTGAAGCATATGGCACAATAGACCACAAGCAGGGTAATGTATAGCCTGACAGTCAAGACTGTAAATGATTTTTATGCTTGTGGAGGCTTGAGGCTAGCTCAGTCTGACAAACAAGGATGTAAAATGACACAACTGACGGCAGGAAGGGGGTAATTACGGGTTTTTTTCAATGTTTATTCTTGCATTCTTGTGCGCGCATAAACACAGAATTCAGGCTATGGGAAACGCCTCATATATCGGCCATGTTGCCGTTTGCTTGCCCCACACCGAGGCTCTTTGCCAGCGTAAATAAATGTTTCCTCTCCGTCTGTAATATACGCCAGTGAGCCGAAATGAGTCTGATGAGGAATCAACATCCATCACTGGAAAAAAGGGATGAAAAAAACGTCCAAAAGAAACAATCCTGGGGCAAGAGTCTGGCCGTGGAAAAGGTTAAGCGGCCAGTTAGTCTATTCAATGGCTGTCTCTGTAGGGCCTCAGTGACACAAACTTCACACTGAGGAATAACCGTGCACGGCTTAATTGTGTTGTGGAAAGGGTACAGGAGACCTTACTGCTGGGTATCTCTCAGACATAGACATTTTGGTATTCCTTGGAGAGGAGAGAAAAGGAAAAAAATTTGATTTATCTGCTCTTTTACACCTATACCTCTCTGCACTCGCTATCTGTCCTAGACATTCAGTCAGCCCTCAGAGAGAGCAAGACATAGATGGCTATAGATAGATGGATAAAAGAGAGGGAGAGCAAACGCAAGTGCAGTGACATTTGTTTTTACTTGAAACTTGTTTTCACATCGGCTAAATCCATTGTAGCCTGTGCACTGCAGGTCACCCTGCTGCTCGTATATTAAACATTGCCCTGGTGCAGCAGCTCAGAGTGACCCGTCACAGGACTAGTTTGTAGATCGTTGAAATTGGCCAGGCTGGCATCTTTACAGCTTTCCTTAGGCTCTTATTATAGTGCAGTAGACAACACAAAAACAATATAAACTTGTTCACTCTACAATGAAAATTGTCATCATTTACTCACTCTCATGACAACCCATGTTTTTTTTTTTTTGGTGGGGGGAGGGGGGGAGGATATTTGGACCTCTGTTGTTCTTAAATTAATTTTTTTATTTTTTTCCCAAAACGGACAAACAAGCAACATTAAAACATGTTCAGTTAAGATGGGGTATGATGCCCCCTACCTTTGATTAATCTTGATATCACTAAATCTTATCTCAACATATTTATTGAATGGTTTTGTCCTTATTAATCATGCCTTTTTATCTCAGCATAAATTTTTATTAGATTTATACCATTTGAACAGCTCTGAGGTTATTTTGGATAATATTTTTTAAGAAGAAGGTTCCCAGTGTCATGTTTTTGACACAACCCCAACCCCCCTCCATGAGGGTAATTTGAATAATGATAGAAGTAAAATTTTGAATTTTGGGTTAAAAAAATGTAGAGCTTTGGGTGGTGAGGATTATGGTTTGGAGATTAGCATATTTGCTGTTAACTCAGCCATGTTGTAGGAAGTGGGATTATGGCCCCAAGAGTTTAGTCATGAATTGCTAGGAATTAAACTGCCGGAGCCCCATTTTCCCCTTACGATTTTAACATTTTCAGTAGTAGGACGGCAACTGCATGAAATGTTAACACCAACAGAATGGGAAGAAAAATGATGGATTTTACTCCCGTTTAGCGCAAGCTGGCACAGGATTGTCAGAGTCAATTATCGTAAGAGGAGAGGTGTCTCTGGGAGATCTCACACCTGATAAACTTTCACTGCTTCAGCAATGTGAGCTGTCAAAATACCTGCACGCAGTTCCGCGCTGTCACACTGTTAAAGCTCACGCTTGGGGGGGGTAGAGCGGTCACACTACTGAGAGGATGACTTTAGTCTAACATTGATTATCCCTCTGATTTTTTGTTCAATTTTGTTTCACCAATTTCTTCAGACACTCAACTCCAGAAATTGACAAAATGATGCCTCTTTCCTTTATCTTTGCTTCAAAATGTACAATGATAACCTGCCTACTATTCGTACTGAAAGATTCAAGGGGAAAGTTCCAAATGGAAGTGATCATCCTTATGTGAGCAGGGCACACACATGCCATATGTAGCCGTTTGGAATGCACTTGGCAAAGGGAGCGGCGTAATTTCCTCATTATCTTCAGCTGGGATGTTCCTGTGACAACGCAGCACCGGCATGAATAAATATACAATTCATATTTTTAAAAGTTTTATATATATGACTTTTTTATATAGTATTAACAATGCCAAAACAATGACATCTGCTGACAGACACTGTGCTGCGTTGTCACGGGAACATCCCAGCTGAAGATAATGAGGAAATTACACTGCTCCCTTTGCCAAGTGCATTCCAAACGGCTACATACGCTATGCGCGTACCCTGCTCACATAGGGATGATCACATAGGGGATAGGGATGATCACTTCCTTTTGGAATTTGCCTCGTGAACCTTTGTTGCATGCACCTCATCCTGAGAGAAAGGTATGGCGGCATCACTAATCATATTTTTGATTTGTTAACCTTGTGGTCTGTGCTTGAATATAGGAACACTTTCCTAGCAAAGTTTTATTGTGTTGACGCCTCGGAGGGAGCGTGGGAGCCGGTGTTGGCATGTTAGCCTTAGCCATGTGGGTGAGCGTTTTGATGTCCCGACCCTATGGGTCAGTGTGATGCCTTCGGTACAGCGGACAGCCATGTTTACAGCACACCTGTCTTTAATGGCCAGCTGAGGGCAGTTTGAGTGGGAGGAGAGACTTAGCAGAACTTGGCATCTGTTTTTTTTTTTTTTTTTTTTTTGGCTACAAAGGGGCAAACTGAGTCAGTTTGAGGCAGATGCTTTGTTTCTTTATTTCACCTTTCAAAAAGTAGAGTGGTGTTACTATCATACACAGAACTACTTTAAAGGTGCCCTCGAATGAAAAATTGAATTTACCTTGGCATAGTTGAATAACAAGAGTTCAGTACATGGAAATGACATACAGTGAGTCTCAAACTTCATTGTTTCCTCCTTCTTATATAAATCTCATTTGTTTAAAAGACCTCTGAAGAACAGGCGAATCTCAACATAACACCAACTGTTACGTAACAGTGGGGGTGTACGCCCCCAATATTTGCATATGCCAGCCCATGTTCCCAACATTATGAAAGGCATTAGACAAGGGCAGCTAGTAATGTCTAGATCTGCACAGTTGAATCATCAGACTAGGTAAGCAAGCAAGAACAATAGTGAAAAATGGCAGATGGAGCAATAATAACTGACATGATCCATGATATCATGATATTTTTAGTGATATTTGTAAATTGTCTCCATGAATACAGCAACATGCTAATGAAACATTTAGAAAGACAAGAGCCGTCGCTATTTTCATTATTAAACATTTGCAGTCTGTATAATTCATAAACACAACTTCATTCTTTATAAATCTCTCCAACAGTGTAGCATTAGCCGTTAGCCACGGAGCACAGCCTCAAATTCATTCAGAATCAAATGTAAACAATATAACAGCATACAATACTCACATAATCCGACGCATGCATGCCGCATGCATGACGAACACTTTGTAAAGATCCATTTGAGGGTTATATTAGCTGTGTAAACTTTGTTTATGCACTGTTCAAGGCAAGCACGAGCTCCGTGGGCGTGGAGCACGAGAATTAAAGGGCCAGTAGCCCTGAATCGGCTCATTTATAATGATGCCCCAAAATAGGCAGTTAAAAAATGAATTTAAAAAAAAAAAATCTATGAGGTATTTTGAGCTGAAACTTCACAGACACATTCAGGGGACACTTTAGACTTACATTACATCTTTTTAAAAAAAGTTCTAGGGCACCTTTAAGTCATGAAAAGGTGTGATAATGTTTATAACAATTACTTTATTATGAAACACTTCCAAAATGCTTTAATTCCATTTGTACTTTTATTTATTTTTTTGGGTAACACTTTATTTTAGGGTCTTTTAACTAGTTGCTTATTAGCATGCATATTACTAGAATATTGGCTATTTATTAGTACTTATTAAGCACATATTAATGCCTTATTCTTTATGAATTTATTCTACATTCTTAATCCTACCCAACACCTAAACTTAACAACTACCTCACTACTAATAAGCAGTAAATTAGGAGTTTATTGAGGGAAAAGTCATAGTTAATAGCGTATATGTGTTCACTATACTAAAATATTACCATTTTCTTTAAAGGTGCCATCAAACTTTTTTTACAAGATGTAATATAAGTCTAAGGTGTCCCCTGAATGTGTCTTTGAAGTTTCAGCTCAAAATACCCCATAGATTTGTTTTAATTAATTTTTTTGGGGGGGGGCATCATTAACTATGCACCGTTTCATGCTGCGGCCCCTTTAAATCTTGCGCTCCCCGCCCACGGAGCTCGTGCTTGCCTCAAACAGCATAAACAAAGTTCACACAGCTAATATAACCCTCAAAATGGATCTTTACAAAGTGTTCGTCATGCACCATGTCTAATCACGTAAGTACAGTGTTTATTTGGATGTTTACATTTGATTCTGAATGAGTTTGATAGTGCTCTGTGGCTAAAGCTAACATTACACACTGTTTGAGAGATTTATAAAGAATGAAGTTGTGTTTATGAATTATACAGACTGCAAGTGTTTAAAAATGAAAATAGTGACGGCTCTCTTGTCTCCGTGAATACAGTAATAAACGATGGGAAATTTAACCACATTTAACAGTACATTAGCAACATGCTAATGAAACATTTAGAAAGACAATTTACAAATGTCACTAAAAATGCTTGCTTACCTAGTCTGATGATTCAGCTGTGCACAGATCCAGATGCTAATACTGGCTGCCCTTGTCTAATGCCTGGAACATGAGCTGGCATATGCAAATATTGGGGGCGTACATATTAATGAGCCCGACTGTTACATAACAGTCGATGTTATGTTGGGATTCGCCTGTTCTTCGGAGGTCTTTTAAATAAATGATATTTACACTAGAAGGAAGAAATAATGGAGTTTGAGACTCACTGTATGTCATTTCCATGTACTGAACTCTTGTTATTTAACTATGCCAAGATAAATTAAATTTTTAATTCTAGGGTACCTTTTAAAGAGCTTATCCTTATTTACGAAGGATCTTTGTAAATGCTTAACTGTTAGATTTTTGATGCCATACACACAGACACGAATATGTTATTTCACATCGTATCACACAGGGCTGTCTGCGCCTGATGACCCTGAACACCTTTTACGCTGTGGTTTGATTAAACGCGAAGGTTTCCTGAACACTGCCGTTGTGTTTATCTGTCCCCACGCTGACGGAGCGAGTTAAAGGTGCGTGTATGTCCTGTTTGGTGACCAATGAGCCAGAGAGAATGAAAAGAAAGGCTGATATATTACAGCAAGGCACCTTTGCCCACTTGAATCTTGATGCACTGCACTTTTTCAGGGCATTGGACATGTATGCACAGAGAGAGAAAAGGCCGAAAAGAGATGCTACATGGTGAGAGAAAGTGAGAAGTGTAGTCAAGGGAAATGTGAGATCCATTCAGCCAGCTCTCACCACTGAGATTATGAACACTGGCCTGTCTGAGGCAGATGACTTCTGGATAGCTTCAGGGGAAATTACTGTGTGCCCCTGCGAAGAACAGCCTTATTTAGCCGCAGACAAGAGATGTGAATTTAGACCGGCTCATTTCAAAGGCGCTTCTAGAAAATCGCTGTCTAAAATAAAGGTTGTGTACCATGGAATGGCTGAGGAATAACAGACTTTACTTAAGGCCTCAGGCTCATATGAAAGGTTAAGATGCTAAATCGCTAACACGGTTTTGGGAGTAGTATGAGAATGCTTTACAGTGCCTGATTGACAGGTGGTCTGCAAGAAAGACACCTCTTAGTGAACTTATACATTACACTTTGCACTGCTTACAAATCTCATCTAAAGGAGAAAATATCTAAACTTAACGGAAGTCAACATGAAATCAAAGTAAATTAACTTTCTTTATACTGTTCATTCATATATACATACATTCATACCAATTTTGTTTTATAAGTTTTACCAATTATTTTTATTATTAGGAAAGTAGAGAGAGAACAGGAAATTACGTGGAATGTCACCATCAGTTAACATTCCAAAAATATTGCTGCAATTTATGTATGAATATATCATTTTTAGAAATGTGGTTTAATAGTTTTTGCAGCTTTTTTGTTGTTTGGGAATTGGAGAGGACATGAAATTATATGAAGTGTTACCATAATATCATTTGATTTGTTTTTGAACTTTGTCAATTTTTATGGAGCAACATCTTTTTACAGCAGAAGCGTGTGAACGTCTATTATCCTCAGACAAGAGCAAGTATGGTTTCTGTCTGGAAAACAGTGCTTCTGATGGTGTTCTAGAGTCAAGCAGCTCATACGGCTCATCCGGTCCTGCTGCACGAAGGGCCCCATCCTCAGAACCCAATGGGCCATGCGATTTTTTTGTAATGGGCCAGAACATATGAGCTCCACATGTTTATTAGCAGAGGAAAAAAGGCTTGTTAACTCCATTCTGAATACATCCTTCAGAGTCTTGCGAATCGCTGTTCGTATCTTCCGTCTTCTGAATGGATTTTTGTTTCATTTTAGCCTAATTAAAGCAAAAGTTGGGGTTGTTTCCTTTCTTTCTGTCAGAGTTCTGTTTTGTTCCTTATTAAAAGTAGATAAATCATAATGCGAGACTTTAAAGCGTAATGGCTCGTGTTTTATTCAGCTGTTAAATGCGCTAAGGCTCAAAGCGCTCTAGTAGAGAGGTGGCGTGGACTTCAAGACTGAAAATAGTGATACTTAATGGATCGATCAGTGAAACTGGCACTTTTAAAGTGAAGTATATAATTTCTGAGTCACCAGCTGCGACTGCAGTCATGATAGTTTCCAAACAGGCTTTGCGAACATTTCTGCCACGCTTTTTGCAGCCTCCTATGAAAAATAAATATACTAAAATGTATTTGAAATACATTTATTTCATGCTAAGCATTCTACAAATACATTTACATATTATGTACTTAATAAAAATACCTTGCACTTTTAGTATTCTAAACTGGTATACTTAAAGTCTGCTCAATTGGAGCAACTAATTTTGTACATGATGCACTTTAATTGTACGGAATTAGTGCTGAGGTCCAACTAAATGTATACTTAAGTATATTTGATTGTGCTAAAGTGGAACTATTGCAAGTATACTTAAGGTAAACTTTTATTTAAAGACATATTTTATTGAAGGATCATACAGTCCTTATTAATAGTGACATTAAAACACATTTTAGGCTTAATATTAAGAAATGTGTATTGTGCAATAAAGAAATGCTCCAAATAAAGTGTTATTATAATTTTTATCAGTAAGTCTCAAGCGATATGTTAGTAAATATGTTAATAGATTTAAACTATACTCAGTATGAAATAAATGCATTTTAAATATGTTACTTTTTTACTGCAAAACAGGTAGTCTTGCCCCAACACTTTCTTGAATTCATTTTGAATTGTATTGAAATGTGTCTGTGTGTGCTGTATGCTGAGAGTGAATCTCAGCTGTGAGGAAAGACTTGCTATAAAACAGTGAATATTTAACACCATTGCGCGAGTGTGTTCGCACATCCCCAGATTGGTTTCTTGCCCGTTGTTAAAGGAAACCACAATGGGATGTTGTGTGTTTAAATGGATTCCCTTGCTGCTCCAGTAAAGGCTGTTTTACCTCAGTTTTACTGAGTTTCACTAAAAAGTCAATCTCATGGCAGTAAGATCTCTGGCACTGGAGTGTCTTCAGGCCAACATATACCAGAATACTGGCACTTGTTTCAAAATCATTTTTGAGAGGTGGAGAATTAAAGGGTTAGTTCACCCAAAGATGAAAATTCTGTCATAAATTACTCACCCTTGTGTCGTTCCAAACCCATAAGAATTTCTTCATCTTCAGATATTTTTAATGAAATGTTTACAGCACTTAAATTTGTTAAACAGAATTTTTGTGTGTTTCGCAGCACGTTTGAGCTTACTCAAGAACCAGCCTTGGACTTTCTCTTAGGTGATGGGAGGAAAAAATATTATATTTCTGATTCAGACAGTAATAAAAACACTGTCTATCACTAATGATTTCACTTTTTCTCCTTCTAAATGCAACATTGGTCTTTTATTTCTGTGCCATCTGGCAGGAAATTCAAATCAAAGTTAATCAAATCAAATAAATGTTTGGGTCGTCATGAAAAGTAAAGATTATGGTGAAGTTTATCTGACAACATTAACTGTGATTTTTCTTGCCACCCAAATCTTAAATGTTAGACTAGTACCTGTAAATGTTGAAATGACCTCATATCCTTGCTGCTGTAGCCAAATCTCCGTGAGCACTATGCGTGCTGCCGTTATCTCCATACAGGCATTCCTGGCACAGATGGTTTCAGTCTACCAGCAGCATTATAAAAGTAGATTAACTGATGGAAATCATACCAACAATAGAAGTAAAGAGAAGCAAACAAAAACATAAGTCTGTTCAGTCAGCAGGTGTATGTCTCAGATTCTTTATTGTCTGCTTATGCACTCACACCACTAGAGCTCGCTGATCAGATGATTTTCAAATGATCAGCTGAGATCCACAGAGAAAATCCTTAATTAAATTAGAGCTGGTGATGTGTGGAGACACACACCTGTACCCATAAAAAGAAGCAATGCTAGGGGGACTATGGAAAAGTATGCAAACCTTCAAAGTTCAGAAATTTCAGCAAAGAATATTACAGACCAAATAAAAAAAAATAAAATAATATATATATATATATATATATATATATATATATATATATATATATATATATATATATATATATATATATATATATATATATATATATATATACTGACTGTGATCAGTAGTAAATGCAGCTCCACCTGAAAGCCAGAGGGTGGTCTCACGCAGAAACTCCAAATATGCCCTGCAGAAGTACGATATAAGTCATTTCAGGAAATCCCTATGGGCATCATACTATCGCTGAAGCTGAATAAACGCTTTGATTGATTAAGCATGACTAATAAACACATGACTATGACAATATATGGTTTATCTGAGTTCTTCAAGCCTTCTTGGGTATTTTCATGATAATAAAGTATATTTATACTTCAATGTTAATCAACATAGCCTTTATCACTGTATAGAATACTATGAAATTATATGTTGTGTGCCTTATTCTGTGTAAGAAGCCATATCATCTCATAGAAGTATGTTTTAAAACATTCAACTGTTGTTATGAAGTGAATTTGGAGTAAAAACATGTTATTAAATGTTGTCTTTTGGTGGAAAAGAGGTTCATAAATGCTTCTCATGTTTGGAAAGATGTTTGATGCATGTTGCTTTTTCAAATGCACGTTATAAGTGACTCAAACTCGCAGTGCTTTCAGATGGAGCAGCATTTACTACTGATCACAGAGCCATGCTTCACTGAAAAAGCTGTGCATAAAAATAATCGTAGTCTTTGCGATTTCATAATCGCACTAAGCCAAATCGGTTTAAGTGTGATTTCATGTTAATTGTGATTTATCGTGCAGCCCTAATATATGTATGTTATTTGATTCACACAAAAAAAAAAAAAAAACAAAGAAACAAAAAACAAACAAACAGGAACCAAATACTAACATTAGGGGGATGTTCTTTTTTTTGCTGGGGCCCAGCTAACAATTTTTGGTTGCCAGAACGTTAGTTTCTGGTTCCCAGAATGTTCTTTTTTACTGTTTGTTTTTGGTTAGCCAGGAAAGTTTTCTAAATGGAAATAGAATGTTAGTTTTTGGTTTGTAGAACATTATTCTAACGTTATTTTAACATTATTTTATCTAACATTCCTATAACGTAATGCTAGCGTTCTCCTAATGTTATTCTAACATTCCCCTAATGTTATTTTAACATTCCCCCTAAGGTTATTATAACATCCCCCCCCCCCCCCCCACCACAAGCACTTAATAAATATATATATATATATATATATATATATATATATATATATATATATATATATATATATATATATATATATATATAGCTTCCATCCTCTTTTCCATTGTATTTTCTCAACTCAAAATTGCCAGTAAATATAGACAAGAATATGATTACTTTTAGAATAGAATAGAATAGAATAGAATAGAATAGAATAGAATAGAATAGAATGGAATGGAATGGAATGGAATGGAATAGAGTTTTTATTGTGAGACTTGGTGTTGTAGTCAAGAACATCTAAACCGAGACCAAGTCGTGACCAAGGCTTTGGGGGGTTGAGACCAAGACAAGACCAAGACCGGACTGGCAGTCTTCAAATTCATCCGAAAGATCCACATTTACTGCCTGAGAAATGTCTTATTTTTAATTAATAATTACCATTAGAATAATAAGACACTATATAGAGCTGTTACCAATCAACTGAAATCACTATTAACAAAGTTCATCTTTACACTCCAGAGGTGGAACAGAAGTTGGATCTGAATTGGTACAATTACAAATGCATAAATAATGTTTTAAAAATACAATTTTGTTTATTGAACATTTGTAAAGAATCAATATCACGTTTGCAATTGTGCTTATATTTGTGAAAACAACACTCTTTCTTGTGATATTGTTTAATTATATGTTATAAATATCAAGATCTTATGCAAGTACTTTTTTGCAATCATATCTTGATTTTTTTTTGGGCATTTGTATTAATTTTGTTGACATTTTTGACACAATCCCTTGTTGATTTCTGACCCGGCACAACAGTAACAAAATACATGAAATTAGAAATAATTAATTGATTGCTTTTGAAGCAGGAAGTTTTACATCCAATCAAATTAATGATGTTAACAAAGAAATCAGACAATGCGATGGCAATTTAGCAATATCCCTGCAGTTGTGGTCTTGACCGGTCTTGAAATAAAATCCCGAGTCCTTTTAGTCTGAGACCAAGACAAGACCGAGACCAAGAAGAGACCAAGACTTTCAAAAAATATCTTAAGACCGGTCTCGACATTACTGAGACTGTAGGTTTTTCAGCTTGTGGGAATGTGCAGGTAGGTACTGGCTTCGGTCTTATCTGCCATCTGAGTGGGTGTCTTTTCCAGAAGCTGTTTCATCACCTCAGAGAAGTCATCAGATCTTTCCGGTTATTCTTGAGGAAAATGGCCAGCATAGGTGAGAGAGCTGGGCTGTTGACTGATTTTTACTTTCTCTATCTGCCAACCACATCAACCATCTCTTTCTCTCTTCCTGTCTCGGATAATATCTGAGGTCATGGCATGGAGTTGGTGAGGTTGTGTTTGTGTTGTCAGTTGAGCCGTTTGTGCAGGGGAAGATAAGAAGTTTCCCTCCTCCCTTCTGTGATTTCAGGTTTTTTTTTTTTTTTTCTACTTCTAATACTTCTTCATGCCACTTTATTATAACCATCTGCCAGGAAAGTCAAATCAAATGAAATGCATAAATATAGCAAACATTCAGTGGCATGATTTTACCATTAGTACACTTTGTGAGGGAGATATCAATGTAAAGAAGATATACTGATGATATTTTTTTTTTTTTTTGACATGTGGTGTACAGTGATGATGTCTGCTTATACTCACCATGTAATGAAATTCAGACATCTACAGATGCTGTTTGGGTGGCCAGATTTTGGATTTGTCATTTAACGGTGCTGTATTTGACAGAACAACATGAAATCAAAGTTCCCCTTATGTGCATCAATTATACAGGATTGTCTCTGGTCCATCCGTTTTTCTTGTGTAAAAAAAAAAATGTTTTCATTAAAATGTAATACCTTTCTTTCTGCACATGAATATATTGGATTATAATATTCAGTAGTATTATCTCAGATCCAATACAAATATTATGATTCATTCAGTCCAGTCGAGCATGATTTGTTAGTTTGGCACCATACGTTATTTCCTATTATTTAATAGCTTTTCACCTTGAAATATGTTACATTAAGGAAGTTAAATGTGTTGTGAGTGCCATTTCATGTTTCTTTTCTTTGTAGTGTTTTATTACTGGTCTTCTTTGAAAAGCTAAGTCTGAATATGTTAAATAACCCCTCTTAGATGCTTTTGCCTATAATCCATGAGCAGCAGCTCCCAGCATGCATTTCAGTGCTCCATTGGCATTAGGGTTCCTTCATGCCTGTAATTATTCTATAACTGTTGTTTCTTCAAGCTCCTGTGCATTTAGGAATGAGTTGCCAATTATGTTCTCTGCCTGCACTGTAGTAAATAGCCTCCGTGGATGGGCAGGTGTGACGCAGCAGGATTTATTACCTGTATTACATGCGTATGTTGCCGTCATGAGTGAATGAGAGTTTAAATATAGCCCGTAGGCTAGTTACTGCATAACTCTAGTTTGTTGATGGTGTGTTCATAGCTGGTTTATCCCCTGACTGACTGTGAGTTGTTGTTGTTGTTTTTTTTTTTCTTTTGAATTGATTTTGTTAAGGTTGCCACTGGTGTCAGACAGAGTTAAAAAAATCTGCTTAAAAAACAAACTGAGAAACTTTATGTATATATATATAAGTACAGAAAGTATTCAGACCCCCTTACATTTTTCACTCTTTGTTATATTGCAGCCATTTGCTAAAATCAGTTCAATTTAAGGGGGTCTGAATACTTTCTGTACCCACTGTATATAAAACAGTTCATTCTTGTTTTCAATTCTGATTGGCTGAGAGCCCTTTCCAGCCATGCGATATATGATACTGATATAACTACCAGCTTCAGGGGAACCATTTCTCTATTTATAATCACTCCACTTGCAGCATTTCTCACAGCAAGTATCATGGTGGACGAACAAACCCACCATAATTTTACAAATACTACTGTTGTTGTGTCATGGGATGTAAGAGGTTTTTTAGGCAAGAATGTAGTTTAAACCTCAAACATGTGATGATATACAAGCATAGTGCCTATCTGACAATTTGTTTAGACATTTTTTTAGAGATGTGAGCTCCAGGCATCAGCAGATATTCAGCACTCATGTACCCACCAAAACAGCTTTATCTCGGCCAGTCCTTCAGGAATTGCCATTGGCTCTTATGTAGATAGTGTTTAAACATGAGGTATAATTCATTTTGGGTATATCAATTGGGCAGTCTCTGGTCTTATTACTCTATTAGCTACTTGTTCCAGAGCAAATTGATTTGGCTGAGGGAAAAGTTAATTTTCATAACTTGATATTTTTATTTAAAGGGATAGTTCACCCAAAAATGACATTAATATGGAGTTGCTGATGTTGGATGAGAAGGCCTGGCTCGCAATCTCTCTTCCAGTTCATCCCAAAGGTGTTCAGTGGGGTCAGGGCTATGTGTTGGCTAGTCAAATTCCTCCACATCAAACTCATCCAACCATGTCTTTATGGACCTTGTTTTGTGCACTGGGCACAGTCATGCTGGAATACAAAAAGGCCTTTCCCAAGCTGTTCTCACAAAGTTGGAAGCATAGCAGAGTCCAAGATGTCTTGGTATGCTGAAGCATTAAAAGGTTAATTCACCCCAAAATTAAAATTCTGTCATTTATGACCCAAATGAAGATCTTTTTGATGATAGAATGCTGTCAGATTTCCCTCCATTGACTGCCTTTGTAACTACCACTTTGACACTTCAAAAAACTTCATAAAGAGATCGGAAAAAGCCGTTTAGTCAAAATTTTCTGAAGAGAATCGATTGCTTGTAATGATAAACAGATTTAATTTATGCTTTTACTCACATGTAAACATTGAGAAGCTCAACCAAACCTGCTTCACGTGCGAGAACAAACCTCTTCCGGAAGCTCAAATGTGCCGCGTAACACATGCGTTATTCAGGTTAAGTTGAGCTGGCCATGGAAACCCATTCCATGAAGCTCCCGCCGCACAGTTTTTGTGCTGTTATATTAATGTCTGTGGATGTTTGGAACTCTTCAGCTATGGAATTAGCAGAGGTTGACCCTGCTCTGTGACTTTACATCATGCAACGTCAACTGGCGGCCCGCCAGAGATTCCCATCCGGCCCCCAGAATAATACTGAATTCAGGAATAGCCTTGTAAGAGGAAAAAGTTTAGGGCTGGTCCGAATACCATTTTTTGATGAACATCAACTATTCGAAGCTTCGGAGAGAGGGGCTGAACATATTTTTCTCTCTAATAAAGGCAGGAATCTGTGTCTGTATGTCCGTTTGCATTTTTATTATTTCGAGAACCGTTCATCCAATCAACTTCACAAGGGAGTGCAGTGTCGCATTTGGTGCAATATAGATGGACACGCGAGACCCGACACATTAAGAATGAATAAACTTTTAGTAAAATACAGTCAGAGCAGCGCGAGCGGGAAGCGCCGCACCTCACGCGGGCAGGGCTTATGCTCCGAGAACGGACACTGCACTAGTGATATTACAAAAACACACACACACACACACAGGTCTGTTAAATTAAGCAATACTTTTAAGGTAGTCTAATATTTTTCTAACAAATTGGCACAGTAAGGGTAGATTTAAATAAAGAAAAAACTAAATTTAAATAAAGAAAAATGAAATTTAAATAAAGAAAAAACAAAATTCAAATAAAGAAAAAACGAAATTTAAATAAAGAAAAACGAAATTAAGTTAAATTAAAAACGAGATTAATTTAAATTGATAATAACGGGTGAAAATGCTAATACATTTTGTTTATATTATTCTATTTTCCACAACGTCAAAGCAACAAATCACAAGCTCAGACATGCACTTCGGTCTATACAAACTCCGCTGTTCTGCGCTCTAGCCAGAGAACACTCCCGTTGCTGGAACCATAGGGCTGGAAGATCACGCGTCGGTTCTATTTCTAGCGTGCACGCATTTTCTGCGTGGCTCGAGCGCGCCTGAGACGCGTGTCTCAGTGTGCAAACTCCAACCTGTTAAATATGGGAGCCGAAATAAAAACGGACACGCCACGCAGCTGAGACGCTCACGCAGCCAGTGTGTCGCCGGCCTTATTCAAGGGGGAATGAGAACCGTTTTTTATTTTTAAATCTAACGAAACAAAAAGCCTTCTGAAAAGTAGATTGTGCCATAGCCTGCCTTCAGTCAAGAATGACGATAAACGCGTTCTCTCATTGAACATCTTTTATTGTTTCACGTGCTCATTTTTTTCACAAATGTCAAAATTTTCCTTGCCTGGGATTTGCGCACAATTGCGTGACAGTGATGGACAGCTTGACAGCCTCACAAATATGAAGCCTAAAATATCGCTATCGCCCCCTGGTGGCTTGCTGCAGTACAGGTAATATGTAAAAAATAACATAAATTTGGAATTAGAATTAGTATATCAAATAATAACATATTAGGATACAATTAAAATTTTATCTGTATCTGGCCCTTACAGTGTCTGCAGTGAAAAATTCTGGCCCTTGGACAAATATAGTTGATGACCCCTGCTTTACATGGTCTTCTGCTTTGTGAGTTGCTGCTGTTCCTTAATGCTTCCACTTTACAATAATACCACTTACAGTTGACCGTGGAAGTGGCTTATTGTAAAGGTGGCATCCAAACACAGTGCTCTTCAGAACAACCAATTTTTTTTCACAAATGTTGATACAGACTGCATAGCTAGGTGCTTGATTTTACTATTTTATTAAACATAGTTGAAAACATATTGATGAACAGCATTATTTAACTAAATGCTGTACCACAAAACAGACATAATATCCATGTTGGAATTTATCAGTGGATAATGTTTTGAACCGGTTAATTTACTTGAACTGTCTGAACAAACTAATTTGCTAATTCTCAGTCAGTAAATGAGCATGATTTGTTGGAACAGTTGTCTTTCATGAAAGAAACACTTGAATACACATTTTCTAAAAGACTTTCTACAGCTGCTGTTCATCTCATAAGAGGAACATTTCTTGCTTTTACCATAGAGAGCTGAAGAGAGCAGTAGTAACGTGTGAGCGAATCCGACGCATATGATATGATTTGTATATGGTGCTTGTTCTTACTTGGCTTTGGGCGTCTCGGACTCAGATGACTTCAAGTTTACTTGCCTTCAGGGTAAATTCTGCCTCAGAGATGGCTTGTTGCATTGCGGAGTGTATGTAACTGTATGAGCGCATACATCTGTTGAGCCTGTGAGATGAGCATGTGTGTTTCCGTGGGGAACGCTGTGTGTTGAAACACTGCATGTTGATTGGTCCCTCTGAGCTCTCATTAAAAGATGAACTGTTAATGAAATGTCGGATTCTCTCGGCTTCCCCATCGAGGAACAAACCAATGAGAGCGCAGCAGGCGGCGACCTCATGTCTCCGCGCGCACGCTTGAATGAGAGGCCAATTAAAGCTTCCCTATATCTCATTCCCTCACTTCCTTCTTTTCTTGATCATTCTTTCCTTTAGTTTGTCTCGCTCTCTCTGGCTCCACTCTACATAATTTCATGTGTGTTAACTTGGTTTATGGGAAGATTCAATCACATCATACATTTTTTGTAAATTATATATATATATAGATAATATTTGCTGAGGAAAAAAAAAACATACACACATATATATCACAATATTTTACTATATATATATATATATATATATATATATATATATATTAGTAAAACATTGTGCAATATATTTGTATTTTTTGTATGTTATTTGATTTTTTTTTTTTCTTAGCAAATATTACTTATTAAATAATTCAATAATTATTGACATACCTAGTTTTAATGCACATTTTAATGCAACTAGTTTTTTTATGCATCATTTAACATTTAAGAGGTGTTGCTCTGATCTCAAAGGAACAAAAAATAGCATAATGGGAGATGGAAAAAAAAATTGAAGGGCTACAATTGGTCTGTTCCTTTAATGCATGCATCATAATGTCAGATTTGATTGTACAGGTGGATAGAATACAAATCACTTCAGAGCACTAATGGCAGTTGAACATGCATTAGCATGTCGAGGGGATTCCGGAATGTCACGGAACATTCCATGAGCATCTAATGTTCCAGTACAGCTAGTCAGGGAGCTTTGAGGTTGGCTTTGTGCTATCAAGAATACTGGGGACCGAACACCTCGTTCCGTTCACGCCGTCCAGTCGTAAACACAAGCTTTCGCTGGTTCTCCAGAGAATGATGATTGAACATATTTCATGTAATTAAACTGGGATGTGGGGAAAATGTGAGATTGAAAACATTACTCACTGCACACATGTGCGCTCGGAGGCTCTCGTAAATGTGAGTGTGATTTGGGTGCGCTCTGAGACGCCGGCTCCGTTCCAGCTTCTGAAGATGTGATTTTAGTAAATGTTCAGCGTGTAATATTCTTTATTTTAATAGCTGTAATCAACATTACAGCGTGCCATATCCACAGAGAGAAACCACATATCCAGAAGTTACTACTGTCTCTGCGTTCGCTTAATATACAGCTAAATAAGAATTATGAGCAATTTGATGAAGAAATCTGTTCAATCCCATTACATGCTTTTCTCATATTCTGTTTAATGAACAAGAATATGTCATTTACTCTCCATTGTGTTCCTGTACTAATCTGAATGTGCCAAAGAAGAACAAAAGACGTTTGCAATGGAAGAGAGGAAGGTAAAAGATTTTAACAGATGATGATGTCAGGGGTCAAAATATGCATTTATTTTATATCACCTGGCCACAATTTTGTTGGTTCTGAGGCAAAAGATGTATTTACAAAAGACATTTCAAATAAATAATAAATAATAACAGGTTTATAATTTGCAATCCTAGCTGTAAATGAGACTGCTATAGTGGTAGTCTGTCAGAGTTGGGTTGGATATTCTAAAAATTAATTATTAGCCACTATAATTACATCTTCAACAGTGTAATTAGATTACTGTACTAATTACTCTCTTTAAAAAGTATTGCATTACTTCTTAATTACTTTCTAAATCCCATATCAACCTCGACCAGTTAAACAATACAAGGATAAACATGAAATGTTTTAATTCTTTCTAATAATTAAAGTCCCATGTGGTGAAAATCAAGTTTTTAATGTTGTTTATGTATCTGTGTAGTATTTTTAATGTGCTTTAAGACAAACCATGAACAAATTCATAAGTCAACACCATTGCTGAGTATTTTCTCCTTAAAACTGCAGTGATTTAACAGCCTGGTCTCATTGTTAATACGTAGGTATATATACGTAACTTTCAAAACACAAAACACACATTTTTGTACATGTAAAGATATAAGTATAATTTCCCTTTTATCTCCATATAGGTAAATGTAAGATCCCTAAACCCCATTGCGAACCTAAACATACCCATTTTATACAGAATATTAAAAGAATAAAACATAATGGACAGAAATGTGTAGGAAAATGGCAATTTTAGTAAAAATATAACATTAAAACAATATTTTGAGCCAATAATCCTACCCCTAAACCTACCCATAACCATTTCTTAAAACTACGTACTGTTGTAAATAAAAGAACAACAGACAAACAAGCGTAATTAAGTTATGTATCCATGAAAATATGAGGCGCACACTCATTTCAAATGTCAATCCACTAAAACGCATGTTGTTAATACATGGGAATTCATACACATTCATACTTGGATACGTAAATGATTTCAGTTTTATCACTGTTAATACGCAAGTATTTTTATATTTTAGTGCTATAAATACATCAGTATTGTGTATATGAAAACGTGAGTAAATGTACGTGTGGTGTAACCACAATTTACGTAAAAATACGCACATATTTCCATCAGATCACATTGGATCTAAAGACAGTCTCAAAAACGCAGTTTGAAATCTCTGGTGTTTCTGACGTCACAAACTACCTTGTAACCAATCACGTCATCGTCTGATCGTCAGCGAGTGGATCTCTGAGCTGGTGTGAGTGAGTGGAGGCGGGGCTAGTTTGCATATTTATAGAACCAGATATACTAAATGGGGCAAGGGTGTAGAGTTAGGGGCCGTTCACACAGAACACGTCTTTGCTTCTAAAAACGCGAGACGCAGCGTTCAGGAGTGGTTTTAAAAAAAGCGCAGCATAGAACGCGAGAGTCTCGAGACGCACCTTTGAGACATGATGCAATAACGACAATAACGGAAATAATAGAAATAGGCAAACTGCAAAATTTATAGATACAAGTTTTGACATGGAAAAAAAGAAAATAACATAATAATGAGCGCCTCCTCCGCCATGTTGCCATTATATAAAAGAGTTGTCATGCCAACTCGCAACACTTCCAAGTTCTTCTGATTGGTCCACTGTTTTGGAACTGACATTGATGAGTGGCGCTGCGTGTAAAAGTTTAAATTCTTTTAACTTGACACGGCATCTTAAAAACGCGGCGCTCATAACTGTCATGCATGTCCGTCAAGCGCGTGTTTACATAGAAAAACAATGGAAAAGTAGCGCATTGGAATAGAAAAACGGGTTCTGTGTGAACGACCCCTTACATTCAAGCTATTTTAAGGCACAAAGAAGTTTTTATTTTATTTCCTAAAAATGCTCCTTGCAGTCTTCCTGTGAGTGATATCAGGAAGCTCATTCTGGTCAAGAACCATTTGTAAACACAACTTTGTTTCCAGGTGAACTGATAAAAAAACATTGTTGTGCCCTTACTTCAGGAAGTTGTGTAAAACCAACCAATCAGATTAAATCTTACTAGAGCGACAAAGTGCTTTTCAGTTTTGTGCACAATACGCATTAGACTGTTCACAGACTGAGACTTTAGTTGAATAGGAACGTCTAGGTAGGACATGATTTGGTGACCTTTAATGATATAAACACTGTCAGTGTGTTTGCACCTTAAAAGGGCACTTCGAGGGCACTTGTTAGCACCCTTTTGAACAATAAAATGGCAACAGGACAACCTGCGGTTACTGTATTAAAAAAGGAAAAACACTTGATGAGGAAAGAGAAGAAGGAGATAGATGGAAAGAGCAGGTGGAGCAAAAGGACATACATTAGTAGTGGTGTAGAAAATGAAGAAGGGATTATGGGAGAACTAAAGATGGCCATTTTGCTCAGCACTATTTCTGCCAGTATGTTAATAAATGCAAATGATCTATGACTGTAAAGAATGGGGGTTAGAGAAAGAAGTGCCTTGGAGGACAGCCTGCTGAGAGGGTAGTTTGGCATTCTGCACCTGTTTCATGAGCTGTGATTGGCCGTAGGGAATACTCAGGAGGATGTGTTTCTTTGTAGCTGATCAGCTCCCTGTGTTTAGGAGCCATGTTTGACAAGGTTGAAGTTTGTCCCACTCTGGAAGCCTGTCTTGCAGAAACAAGTTCATCTGACTTTAGCCCAGGGATGTGAAGAATTGGATGGGAGCATGTTCAGTGAACAGATTTCAGGGAATTTAATGGATTTTCATGGAATTCAATTTGTTCATTTAAAGCACTTTGGGAATATTTGAACAATTTGCACTTGCGAGTTTGTGTTCAGCGCGTGGATCAAGCTCAAATTATTCTTACATAACAGGACTTAACTGTTCTGGACCACATTAGGGATGCATAATATCTGTTATTGACCATATTCACTACTGTTTGAACGTTTGGGAGTTTGGGAATATTTTTTTTTTTAATTTTTTAAAGAAGTCTCTTATGCTCACCAAAGCTGCATTTATTTAAGTATTACAATTTGAAGTAAAATAATTATAATTTAATACATTTTTAAATGTAATGTATTTCTCTGATGGCAAAAAAATGAATTTTCAGCATCATTACTCCAGTCTTAAGTGTCACACAATCCTTCAGAAATCTGATTTAGTGCTCAGGAAACTTTGCTTAGGCCTATCAATGCTGAAAATTGTGGTACATGTTTTCCTTGATTCTTTAAAAGATCACAAAAAAAAAAAAAAAAAAAAAAAAAAAAAATTAGAAAGAGCTTTATTGCCAAGTTTGTTTGCGCATACAATGAATTTGTTTTAGTGACATAAACCAACATAAATTTATGTGAAATATATATTTAAATGTCAATTGCTTTACTGTCACTTCTGATCAATTTAATGAATCCTTGCTGAATAAAGTTATTAATTCTTATAAAAATAAAAGACTTTACTAATTCAAAAAATGCAAACAGTAATGTAGATGGTGGATATTTTATTAGGCATATTGTCCCTATATTTTTACATTTAGATATCTTTGCCATCCTCTAATGCTCACTTAAAGTTACATTTTAAAAAAACATAAATCATTTAATAACACTGCTCAATAGTCTCAATTCATTTTTTCACAATGTACATTATAATATTGGGGTACCTACATTCACTTGTAGCATTTACGGCGATTGATTTAAATTTTTTGTGTTTTATTTTTGATTTATTTAGACAAAATTGTTTGCATCTTATTTTGGCCAAGGATCATCCAATCAGGGGTGTGTTTCCCATACAGCGACGTAACTCGTTGCTTAACTCATTGAACAAATCAACTAGCTAGTCGCGACTGTTTCCCGAAACCGTATTGTCGCAAACCTGTCATCAGCCACGTTGGTTAATGATGTCATTGGTGGTGGAGTAATAACTTCTTTAAATGAATCCATTTGAGATCGAATTAATACTAGGTTTTTGGCTATAAATTACGGACATGGCATCTGAGGACTAAGTCTCATTTTTCTCAGTTATTTTGCTTTATTTCCATATTCAATGCTTCTAACCACAATTCGAGAGCTGTCGTTTCAGCCACACATGTTTGATGCAGTTTGCGAATATTTGTTTCAACGATGGTTTCGGGAAACACCAAATCATTGAACTATGTTAGTAATGACGGAACTTGCGCCGGAGCCTGTTCGAGATCGAATTAAAGTCAGATTATGGCATCTGAAGACTACTTTGCTATTTTTGTGCTCCGTTGTTTTGCTTTATCTCCAGATGTTTCATTCAATCGCAGTTTCCCTCTTAACATGACTCTGGGGTTCCCCTAGTATACTAGAGGATGTACGCACATGCACACTCTCCAAAAAAATGACAAACTTTTGATTGTTTTTTTCATGGCAGGCTGACAAAAACCTGACTCCTGAAAATTGTGTAAAGACTGTGATTGCAGCTTGTCAGCTTGCAGCTCATTTTGAAACCGCTCAAAAAGGTAATTTTTTGTGTCCACTGTGCATCAGAAAATCCATGACAGTCTGTCTGGCTCTATCTGAGAGTAAGACTAGAGTCATATTTATCTGACACAAACCCTGACAGTTAGAACAATAACTTATTATGAAACTGCAATTAACAAGTGCCAATTAGAAATAATTAGAGGAAACTAAATGGATTTGGTCTTCTCAAAGATCCAATTTCTCATTCACATTGACTAGTCTTTTCCCCTTCATTGTGCTCTTTTTACAGGAATCCTGTAATAAGCTGTTGCTCCATTGTTCTTAGGTTTTTTTGTCACATTTAAATCGATCAGTTGTAGTGTGTCCCTTCTCTCACACTCCTCCTTTCCTTCTCTTTCACACTTACTGATTTCCCCCGTTCATCGATGTGTTACTCTTACAGCCTCCGTTAAGGATTTCCTCTCCCGTGTCTCTCACACACACACACTCAGATGTGGCTCAGGATTCATTTTCACCCCGTCAGTGGGAAGGACAGGTGTTGAAGTATCTGATAAGTGTGTGTGGTTTGATCGTGGCTGATGTGAGACCTGTTTCACCCCATCTGGCTGTCCCCTAACTAGCAACTGAACCAAATACAGATAAGTAGCTATATCAACAATTGAAAGAACAATGATGCTGAAATTCAGAAGGTCCAAAAAGCAATTTCAGTGCATCTTCAAAAGGGCTCTACACGATCCCAGCTGAGGAATAAGGGTCTTATCTAGTGAAACGATCTGCCATTTTCTAAAAAAAAAAAAAAAATTATATACTTTTTAACCATAAATGCTTGTCTTGCGCTAGCTCTGCGATGCGGCACGCATTACATAATCACGTTGAAAAGGTCACGCGTACCGATCCAGTGTTTACAAAGCGAAATGTCAAACGCCCTTTACAAAAAAAGTGTGTGTGTGTGTGTGTATTCTTGTATATATTTCAGTGCTTCCCACACATAGACTTTACTTGGAGACACATTTTTGCTTTTATTATTTTTATCCTCTTATACTTTTATATCCGCGCAAGATAATGAAACCATCTGAGATCGTTTCATACCTGCTCGTTATGTGTGCGTCAGAACTGTTCACTCCTGCTAACATTCCGATGGGTGCTGCATTTTGCAAAGTCACAAGGGGGGCAAAGTCTGAAGGGCAACAGCGCTGCAGACTCTATGTTCAGATTGCTTCAGTGTGATTCTCAATCAATGAAAAGCGCATATTTATGCCAAGCGATTGCTAATGAACTCAAGTTAATGAATTATTACAAAGACGATTGTAAGAATCTGAAGGATCAGCCTGCAATTGTACATACATTTCAAAATAAGAGTACCTGTGTATTTCGGGCTTGTTTATAATTAAAAGTCACACGCTAAGTTTTTTCTTTTTCTTTTGGGCATTATTGGTATTTTGGTTACGCAATAAATTGTATTTAATTTAATTTCCATTTAATTCATAGTAAATTATTGTAGTCTCCCCCACAGGAAGAAAAGACTAAGAACATTATTTGACACATATATTATTCATTTTATATGAGAGAGACACTATATGACAGCAAGGAGAACCATTTAAGTGCTGTAATTTTGCATAATTTACAATGCATAATAATGCATAATATTAGTATGTAATTAAATGTAATATGCTATGTAATTAAAATTAATTTCAATAAATAAAAATACTGTTAAAAATCACACATTATTTGTTTCTCACATGTAGTAGACCATTTTTGTGCCGTGGGTAATAGGAGGATTTTTCGCCCGGCTACCACCGCAAGTATATTTCAAACCTGTGGGAAGCACTGTATTTATATAATCGCATACATGTATTTTAACAGATTTGGCTCCCATAAAAGCTTTTTTATAGTTTAGCTACTTTTTTGGCTTTTACTTTTTTTTTTTTTTTTTAGTTTGTCTTTATTTTTTAAAAGAGGAGCTTAACCTTGTAGTTGAACTGCTTTAAATTTTAAGTAGCTTGTAGCTTGGTGTACTACAAATCGTAAAGTAGCTTTTACAACAGCGCTGGGGGTTTTTTCACGTTGACTGGTCAGACTTGTTTATGGTAGATCAGAAACTCTCTGTGTGTATTTTGTGCAAGGTTTTGGTCAATATAATGCTACGCTGGTTGCTCTGGATGTGCCTGTGTGTATGAAGCACACGTGTGTGTGCAGGTGAGCAATTTCATGGTGAGAACCACAGTATTGATTGGAGAACGGAGGCCTGCTCAATGTTTAATGCGCTCTTTCTGTACTGGCACTATCCTGCATTAAATATTAAAGTCTCATCCCTGAAGGCCAAGTGTAAATACGACAGGTAGAAAGAGACGGGGTCGAGCGCTCTCTGGGTTGTGGGTCACTGACCCCACCTGCCAATGGGTGAGTGATGTGGCTGTTGCTGTGGTGAAGGTTATACCTCTGCTGTCAGGGAAGTCAGCACTCTCTGACCCAGCCAGATGAATAGGCCTATTTACACAGCTTTATTTAAGGCCCGTGACATCACTCAGGCTCTCAGGACCACATTTCTGATTAAAACAGACTCTCTGCTTATTGCACTGCGGCTCTGCAGGTTTTGGGAGCGATGTTCTGCTTGGATTTAATAAAACCAGTGAGCTGAGGCTCTAGGAAAGGTGGGTTAGTCTACAGTACGTTTACAGCTAATAGAGATGAATGTACTGTAATCTGTGTCTAAAGAATGAGTGTGGGCTTTTGAAAAAGAGAGATTGTAAAGTGAAGCTTTTAAAGGGATAGCTCAAAAAAAAAAATCATTTACAAACCTGCATATGCTTTTTTTTTTCATAGAACACAAGCTATTTTGCTGATGTTGGCACTGCTTATTTAACTGGCAAAAAGCATACCACACAAGTAGTCCATACTACCCATGTTATATTTTAAGTTTCTTGAAGCTATACATTAGGAAATATAATTTGTAATAAATTGTTGCATATTTAAACTTAGAGCTTTATAGTGAGTTACTTACACAATGTGTATCTGATATGAATAAACTTTGGCAAATTATATTTGAATGGATTGTTATTGCTGCTTTGTTATGGCTGTTGCATTGCGACAGATGACACCACAGGATATCGAGTCGGCCGACAGCTCCAGATATTTAGCATGCAAGATATTTGTCTGGCGTCAGCGAGGTGTCGGCAATGCGTCAGCGAGCCTCTTTGATGCATCGTTGAGTAGTTCACACATAAAGATTGGCGAGCGCCGATCATCCGCTGATTTTCCCCCGATCACAGCCCGACCTGTCGGCGAGCTTGTTAACTTGAAAATCGGGCTTAAAATCGGGCTTAAAATCCTGTAGTGTAAACTAGTGTTATCACGGTACCAACATTTTGACTTCTATACGATACCCAACTTAAATATCATGATACCGATACTTAAACGATACTATGGCAAAAACCTAAAACAGCAAGAAATAACAACTTTCTTCATCAGTGTGCAGGCTGATAATTCTGGATTTGCACTTCATTGCCATGAAGTTAGAGTTAGCTTAATATATATTTTTAATGTTTATTATTTTCATGCTCAATAAAATTGTAAATTATTTGCTATTATGCTTTTTTCCCCCGTTTTTTTTTTATACATGTAGGTTTTTGACAGTAAGATTGTTGTAAACATTAGATTACTGTAAATAATTAGAGCAATGTTATTCATGCATAAATTGGTTTAAAATAACCGTAGCCTATATACCTTCATATATTTATGTATTTTTAAATTAATTTTATTTTTGCAACCAAAAATCACTTATTAAACGTATACTCAATAATACAACTCTTTGCGGAGGTCTGCTTTCGCGAGTAAAATAAATAAATAACACTTATTTAATGTTTGAGAGCATAAATATAATGCTGGTATCACATTCACTAACCTGTCACTCTTTAAATTATTCGTACAAATCATGATGTTTGTCGGCAAGATGCTTTGCCAAGTTGGATGCGTTGGCTCCCTTCGATTGCGTTATTTTGTAACATCTTTTGCAGACGGGCTTTGTGGTGTCCGTGGGCTTGCATTGTAAGCAAAATAATACCTCTTGTTTCATCACCATAAAAGCCGTTGCGCAGTTGAGAGGAATAAATGCGCTCAATAATGTGCCTTAGAAGCAGCGCGCTGCACACAAACTGCCCCCTGCTGTCGCACATTAGGAAATACAGCTGGCACTCAAAGTACCGGTACTAATAAAATGAAGAACCGGACCTTTTTTTTTTTTTTAAAGCAGGGTATCACGATACCTTTCTAGTAGCGGTATATCGTGCAACACTAGTGTAAACTTGACATAAGAAAAACAGAACAGGCAAACAGATAAAAAACAAACTATAAACATATATAACCCCGACATAAGCATGCTCATTTAACCCAGTTTTTACATTTTGGATTGTTTTGTGCAATCATCTTACACTCACTTAACCCTTTAAACCTGAAGTGTACCGCCAGCGGTACACCACCCCCCGCAAAAAAAATTCATAATCGAATTACTAAGCAACCACTGATAGGAATCACACAAAAGCTTAGAAACTCATCTTTTAATGCAACTCTCAGATCAACTCTTAGCAGTTGTTTACTTGTTTCTCTAAACAAGAGTGTAGTGCCCGCGGGCGCCACCAAGCTACCAAAAAAATAATAATCATATTTTTCAAAACTACTGCCTTGATCAACACAAAATTTGATTAACTCCTAAGAAGTGCTGAGTTATTTGCTGATTAAAAAAAAAATCATAATATAAGAAATACTTTTTTGTACTATGAGCTGCAATGTGTCAAAAACATCATACAGCTCAGATTGTCATGTGTCATATGTCATTTCAAATGTCTCACAGAGTAGAATACAGCAGGCGCAATTGTTTTGGGCTTTGACTAAACTTGAGTGAGTTTTTGTACGTGAAGCCCCGCAAGACCCATATGTAAATAATATACTGATGCAGCAATTACTGTATGTCACGTTGTTCATGAAACGTGCTCTGTTTGTGGAAAATGGCACATCATTATTTACAGTGGATGCTCCCAAATGAAGTGAGTCAAAAATCACCATAATCCAGTGCATCAATCACAAGATATTCCTCATGGAGGAACATTTTAAAAAAAATGCCCATTATGGGGTGCTACTTTATTACCACAAAATTTAATGCAGATGCAGCTCACATGTAGGGGAACTTCACCAAAAAAGAATTGTCCTCCTACCTTATTTGGCTACAATGGATACAATGAACAATGCATGGGAAAAATTTGAAAGCACACAGGTGCATTTGAAAGCGTTTTGAAACTGTGTAAGCGCTCGGTGAAGAGCATGAAAGATTTCTATTTACAGCATGTTTTTGAAGCGTTGATCTTTGTAGCCCATCGCAGATATATCTGTTGAGCGCATGAACACAATGGCCAATCAGAGGTGTTTAAGATAGCCAGAATCAAAATGTTATGGGGAAATGCTGGTTCCATCACATTTTTAACATTTCACTGTCGACTTTGTACCGAAGTACCGGTACTTTTGACAACCCTAATATAAATACATTTTCAATTCATCAAAAAATCATGAAAAAAAAAATAAATAAATAAAAATAAAATAAAATGTATCACTGTTTCCACAAAATATTAAGTGGCACAACATTGATAATAATAATAAATGTTTCTTGAGCACCAAATCAGCATGTTAGAGTGATTTCTGAAGGATTGTGTAATCATCTATACCATGAAAATAATTATTTACTTAATTAAATCGATCAGTAATGTAATATTGTGCATTCCTATTTGATGTCAGTAACTTAAAACTAAAAAAGCTCTGCACAATGGGTGCTGAATATTTAAAATACAGACAAATTGTTCAGTGAATTTCTAAACACAAAGAAAGCAGAAAAGAAAAGGAAGGGATATTGTGTGTAAATACAGAGGTAAAGAGGGTCACTGTGTGTAGGTTGGCTTTACTATTATACATGAAATGTGTGATCTACTCTGTGCTTGCACCTTCTTACTCTCTTTTTTATGGTGGTGGTCTCCATTTTGTATCTCTTTGCTGCCGTTTTGCATCCTAACAAGATTCCATGATCCCTTTGTGCCATTATGCAAATTTATCATAGGCCACATGTTGCATATCAATGAGCTTGAATCTGATATGACCTCAAAAAACATTAAGCTCTGAACATACCACCCTGTTCCCCTCTTAGACAAAGAATGAGAGTGATTTCTCTGGAGGAGGATGCATCTCATGAGGGAAGTAATGTACAGAGGTCTGTTTCCTCTGAGACACCAGCTGCTGGAGGAAACACACAGGCTGTGCTATTTAGAGAAATTGAATTGTGTGTGTGTGTGTGTGTGTGCTTTTGTTTATATTACATTGTGGGGACCAAATGTCCCCATGATGTAATATAAACCTGAGTTCACCTACATCGTGGGGACCAGCCAGCGGTCCCCACAATGTAAATGGGTTTATAAATCATATAGAATGAGTTTTTGTGAAAAAGTAAAAGTTTGCACAGTTTCCTGTGAGGGTTAGGTTTAGGGGTAGGGGCAGGGTAGGGGGATAGAATGTACAGTTTGTTCAGTGTAAAATGCATTGAAGTCTATGGAAAGTCCCCACAATTCACAAAAACAAACATGTGTGTGTGTGTGTGTGTTTAACAACAAAGCCAACTTACAATGTGCATTTTTTTTTTTTTTTAGTTTAGGGATTTAATATTTCCAATCATCACACTGTGTTCTGCCCACACCAGTAAAGAGCATCTCTGATTGGCTCTAAACTCTCCGCTCTCCCAATCATGTCATAATTGATCAAACAATGAATTATTTTTCTGCTTATCTCCAACAGAGGCTCATCAATCATCACTGATCAATAACAACTAAATCATTCAATGTGTTAATGTAATCTCTTTCCCATATTAATCTTTATTTTATCTATGTTAAAGCTTCTGTAAGCATTTTTTTTTTGTTTGTTATTTCTTTTATTTTATTTTAAATATTTTATTTATTTCAAGTAGCTTATGACTGGCACTTTTACATTTGAAATTTAATTTTATTAAAATATTTATTTTAAGTAGCTTGAGGGTTGATTTATTTTATTTTATTTTATTTTATTTTATTTTATTTTATTTTATTTTATTTTATTTTATTTTATTTATTAAAATTAGCACTCAACCCTGCGCTCATGGTGTGACTACTTGTTTGACTGAAAAAATGGTTGTTATCCGAAATTATGTAAAAATATATTTTGTTGAGTAAATCCATCGTTGTATGAGTGTTTCAATTAAGTCTGTTTTACAGCAACGGAACTTAAATGATGAAGTTCACAATATTCATGTAAGTTCACAAATTTCACAATATTACTGTTTTTAATGTATTTTTGATCAAATAAATGCAGCCTGGGCAAGTGTAAGAGACTTAAGAGTAAGAGAGACGTAAGAGACGGTAAAAATTCTTACCAATTGAGTATGTGTTTTTGGTACCAAATAAAATATCACTGAGCTGGAAATCCATTATGAGATCGTCTTATTCACGATAGATACATTCAGTTTTGCCTTGAAAGTGCTGCGTACTATTTGGACTAATTGGGTATATGCCTATGAAGCCTAAAAATTATGCAGCTCTTGGTTTGGAACATGATGAGCATGGTTAGACTGAGGAACTCTGATTTGAAATTGATTGGTTGTTTTTGAGGAAGTTAACTAGGCATTACCGGCTGCCACTGACTTGGATAAAAAACTTTATGAGCCTTATTGATGCTTTACTCAAGCGCTTGACAATATGGTTTACGATTCATATGAGTGAGTATGTGTTTTCTTGATCAGCCAGTGGGGAGTTATTGACGGCCTAGGAGGAAATCACAGAATTATACATCATGTTATGAATCTAACAGCTTAAAGCTTGAGTGCTTGTCATCTTCTCCTCATTTATCTGAAAGAGACTAAACCTTTCTTACTTTATCATCTTCTTTCTAGCTCTTGAAATATAGAGAAACGTCAAAGGAGAGGAGAGTATGATTAACTCCAGAGAGATGGAGATACGAGGGACGCAGAGAGTGAGAGAACAGTGGACAAGTTGGCTTTCGGTGTGTAGCGTCAGATTGTGTTTTGTGGAAAGAGCGTATATTGTTCATCTTTTCTCTCTCGTGACATCACTCGTTACTTATAACCATCACGGTGTGACAGACTTCGCTCCGAGCGGGAGCACACGGGGATGCAATTAAGTCAGTTCGTCATATATGTGCGTGTGTGTGTGATAGACCCAGAAGGAAGAGTAGAAGGAGAATGGCCATTGGTGGGTTTAGCAGTTGGATGTTAATCCATTTACACTGATGTAGTTTGACTCCAGAAATTTGTGTGGTAGCTGAACGATGGCATAGTGAAGCCCCTACAGCATAACAAAACTCAACAGCATTGTACTGACATGTGCAGTGTTTCGTTTACTCTTCAGAGTATGCGTGTTTCATTTTTTTAAAAAACAATTACTCATGCAACAGTATCACAAACTGAATAAAAGTAGGTCATTCTCTATCAGCAGTATCGAGTAAGGCTTTTGCTAACCAGGCTTTTAACGCAATCGACACGGGTTAGATTCCGCCTTTTGCCGAGTTCACATCTTTTTTAAATAAAAATGAAAATAATATTCTAAAAGTGAAAATAAACTGCGAACGAGTGTTTAATAATATTAAAAACAGTTTTTTTTGGGTAGGGTTAGAGGATGGTGTAGGAAGGTTTTTTTTCTCCCAATAAGGCAGCATCTATTTTCACTTAGTGTAAATAGCATCTAGGCTATCGCAAAGAAAATACATTATTTTTACTTAAATGGTGCTTTATATTTTTCAGGGAAGTCTAACAGTATTCAGGTACAGAAATTGAATAATTAAATGTAAAATAACACTGCATAAATAGAATTAATCTATGCTAAAGGTGCCATCGAACGTTTTTTACAAGATGTAATATAAATCTAAGGTGTCCCCTAAATGTGTCTGTGAAGTTTCAGCTCAAAATACCCCATAGATTTTTTTAAATAATTTTTTTTAACTGCCTATTTTGAGGCATAATTAAAAATGCGCCGACTCAGGCTGCGGCCCCTTTAATTGCTTGCGCTCTCCGCCCCCTCCCAAGCTCTCGACTCTATCATTGCATAAACAAAGTTCACACAGCTAATATAACCCTCAATATGGATCTTTACAAAGTGTTCATCATGCAGCATGTCTAATCGCGTAAGTATGGTATTTATTTGGATGTTTACATTTGATTCTGAATGAGTTTGATAGTGCTCCGGCTAATGCTACACTGTTGAAGAGATTTATAAAGAATGAAGTTGTGTTTATGCATTATACAGACTGCAAGTGTTTAAAAATGAAAATTGCAACTGCTCTTGTAAAACAGTAAGAATTTTCAATTCGATGTCACCTTTAAAGCTACAAAAGTGATTTCTCTCTTTGTGTTTTGTTGTTGAATTAACATTCATGAAACAAAAAGCAGCAGGAATTTTAGGCTGCTTTCACTTTAAGAATGAATGCGTGGATCCAAAATACAGTTACACATCTGTTTTCTTTCTCAGTTGTTACCTTCACCTAAGCCATGAGGAACTGTGTTTACGAGGATACACGCAAAGCTGAAGAGAAAGAAATTCACTGATCACATGCATCTGCGCAGCTCTGTGTGCGTGCGCACAGAAAACAGCCACACGTTCAGGATAGACTCCGTCTAGCACCTTCTTGCTCTCAGATGGTTTAAAATTGCTTGAATGTTAAAACTGACAGGACCTAAAACACATGCAAATGATAAGCTTTAATTGTATAATGGTAAAACTTTGCAATAATCCAAGAATCGTGTGCATTTTGAATCGTGGTGTCTGATTAACAATCCCTTTACTTAGACATCCTGTGATGTGACTATTAGCAAAAGCAAATGCACTACTTAAAAAGCCATTGCTGTCTCAGAGAAAAAAAAACAAAAAACAAAGAAAAAACAAAAAACAAAGAAAGAATTAAGTTTTTGGCAGAATATAGGAAGTTGTTTGATGAAACATGAGTTGCATGGTGATGCTCCAGAGCGCTGTCTTCAGAAGTCTGCTGTGAAATATAATAATGAATGCATCTCTACCACAGTGAAGCATGGAGGAATAATGCCATTGTATGGGGAGCCTTTTTAGCTGCTGGTATTGGTGAGCTGCTTCACTGTGAAATGTCATTTAATGCTTTGAAGTTTTTTGATGCTGTTGGAAAATGTGTGTAAAGTTGCTATGAGATATTCATTAAGTCCCTCTTTACATATATACGTAGTATATATATATGAAGGACACAACTGGCATCCGTTTTGTGGAATTTTGTAAGTGTCTTTCCTTTGCTTTGATGATCATTGATGGAAAAGTCTGGTATCAATCCAATCTATCGCTTTCAACCATCTTATCTGTGTTTGGTGGAGTGTGTGTATGTGGATTATTCTCCCGGCTGGTCAAAGATATCTTCCTTGATAACGTCAGACAAGAGCTTGACCACTTAATGGACAAAGACTGCTTATTCTATATCTGTCTTCAGAAACACAGGGCCATTGTGGGTGCAAAAGTGCCACTGTAGATGTTTTGTGCTCTAAAGCAGCAATTTTCAATCCGTATTTATTATTATTATTAAAAGTATAATAATAAATATTATTATTGTTGTTATTATTAAATGTTAATTCAATAATATATTCATTTAATAATACAAAAATGTGTATTAAGTAAATACTTTATTTATGTACTCTTTCATTTATTTAATATTAATTGATATTACAATAACTTATTAAACTTTAACCTAAAGGTTTGGGGGGTAAAAGCAAACTAAATATTCAAATTCCTCATAATTCTTTCTTTTTGTCTGCTTTTCAGAAACATTAATGGACACCCGGACCGCCACAGCAGAGCTCGGGTGGACGGCGTACCCTTCGTCAGGGGTGAGTGTGTGTTTGCATGAATAAATGACCTACAGATCTGCTCACACTGTGTTAAAATACTTACCCTGTGGCTTTTATTTTTAGAAAAGCACATTACTCCGAAAACTTCTTCTATTCACCCTTCAGCAACAGCTTACTAGACAAAGAGAGACTATATATTTTCCGATTAGCTCTAAAATATGCCTGCCATAAAATATGTTTGTACTTCACGTGCCATGTCTGAACAGTGAAATTAAGAGATCTTTCTCTTAATCTTTCTTTCTCTCTCTCACATGCACACACACACACCTCTTTCTCTCCCTGCTGATGGGTACAAAGCAAAACCCTCATCGCAATCGCCGTACGCATTACACTCCGCAGTTCAGAAGGACTTAATGACATAATGGGTCCACTTAAGGTAAAAAAGCACCTCTGAATCCATCTAAATGTGGTCCGGAGGAGAGCGGGCTACTGTAATGACAGCCGCAGCACTGCTGAACCTGCAGAGAAATATAAAGGTTTCATTGAACTCTCAATAAGGGCACAAGAAATTGTTCTGTCTGAGTGTTTTCAGTATTATTTCATGGAGGTTATGTAGAAAGTGATACTGTTTCCATTGGATACCGTTATACCAAACATACAGTCAAACCAAAATGTATTCAGACACCTTGAACATTTAATTCATTAACACAGTTTATTCACTATAGTTTAAAAAAATGCTAATAAAATATGACAAGATCTCAGAGTTAAACTGTGTCAGAAAAAAAAAAAAAAAATCTTCTTAACTATGTCAGATAACACTTCAGCAAAACATTGTTTTTGGTTTGTCTGTATATTTGCACAATAGCACACTGAATGCTGATTTTATCAGTGTTAACTCATCTTTGTCCTAACCATCTGCATCCATGACAGGCGGCCGACAGTTTCATCTCGTAGCTCCACCCACACTGAAATCTCAAATAATTTCACTTTACATTACTATAAAACATCAAAATACATTCTGATCAGCTGTGATTTTGTTATTTCATGGAATTGTTTCCCTTCAAGGACAGAAAAAACTGGAAACTTGTGCCATGCCTGGTTTGGACAGTGTTAATTCTTGTCCGTTCCCTTACAAAACAAACAAAAACAAAAAAAAGGTAAATGTAATTTCTGGCAAAATACCATAGTCACTGCCATATACGCCTGCTTTCAAACGTCACATTTTTAAAATTTCAGCACCAGCTTGGTACCGAAGTACCAGAACTTTTGACAATCACTAGATTTATTGTAACTTAATAAAGTGTAAATTAGCCATTAAAGGGGCTCTATGTAGGAATGACACCCAGTGGTCGAAATAGGTACTGCAGTCCAAATTCAAAATATTGTTTGGCCCACCCCCTCGTTCAAAGACGCGGGTTGCCAGCAACAAGAGGGAGCGCAATTCACAATGAAAGCTGAGGAGACTTACACACTGTAAGCTGATGAGTTGATTTATCTGTGTTTTAATATGCTGTCATTCACAGAGATATTTAGATAGGTGGTTCCCAACCTGGGGTCCAGAGTTCGCAGGGGGGATGCAAGAGTTTATATGATTTGAGGTCAAATATGAATATGAAAAACTTTTTTGTATAGTTTCTAGGAATGCAGCAAATGATCGGCCACTTATCCGAGAATGTTGTCAATTAATTCCTTTGATTCTATACATGGTCTCTCAGCTTGCCGATCACATAAACCGATAACATTTTTATGACACAAAAGACGCGAGCTTGTCAGCTGCGGCGGATGTGTACACAATAACGCATTGAAAACGTGTGTATAGTTCAAACCACTTTATTTTTGTTGCCAGTAGTAGAGATGCACCGGTCTATCCACCATCAATCAGAACTGGCCAGTTCCGTTTTTTGTCCCGGACTAGGGCTGGGCGATAAAACGATAACGATATGTATCGCGATAGACACGTGATCGATATCAATAAAAAATGTGTTCGATAAAACGTTCGATATTTTTTATTCTTCGTCGGAAGAAAACAGATGTTGCGAAGCAAGTTTGGTTGCATTAACAAAGGCACTCGCTCTCTGGTAACCTAGAAACGTAAGGAGTGATGCACTAACAGCCAATCATGTAACAGTATCAATTTTGGTTGCGCCATATCGTCTCGTGCTGGATTCCTCTTCAGTAACCGGCGACTGATAAGCAGAAAATGAGTGCAGCAGCGAGCGAGGAAATTGTAAATAAAAGAGGAAAAGTATTCATTGTGACTTTAGACTAGGTGACCACCTGACTATTGATCTGTTGCAGGACAGTAGATGTGATTTTGTGGGACACATGAGACAGATAAATTTACATTAAACTGTGTAAATATTGATTTACATTGTGTTGGCAAACTTGGCATATGCGTCGGTTAATGTTTCTGCCCACACTATAATGTTGCGCTTATGGCAACATTAAATCCTGGAGAGAAGACAATTCTAGATTCACGGCTCCACAACTTTGAGCATGCAGATGTGATATCTGATCGAGAGCGTGTGCGCGTCCAGTTTTGTGCAAGGGAATCCGCCTGTGAGTGGAGAGATTGCTCGCGCATTTGATGCGCGCTCGACATTTTTCAATATAATAACGCCATAGAACCCGCATTAAATGAAATATTAACGTGAGAAGAAAGTCGTGTCTGAATTTCGCAATTTTGTATTGGTTAAAACAAATGGAGAATATCTCGTTTTTCTGTAGGTGCTCGACCATTTCCGTGTGTGGCGCTTGATCGCCGCCGTTCATTGGAAATATTTAACATCAGGATGGATGATTACATGCTTTAATCGATTTGGGCAGCTTTGAGCAGCTCTTGAGTTCTTATCCAGTATGGAAGATGAAATCCTTGCTGGTGTAGTTGTGTTTACAGACTTTGATGAGGCCTGCTCTTTGCGCTGGGGCTTCATGGACAAAAAGTTGGGAACCACTGATTTAGACTCAGAGGCTTTTTAGATCAGGTAGAATCTGCAATTCTCTTACCCAGTTTGTTTGCTGGTTTCCATGGCTACAATACGCAGTGTTTTCCGCCAGCTGGCAACCTGTGATGTCGAAATACTATTGGATAATCTGACAGCACGCGGTTTTGCACAGACCAAAACAAAGGCAGACATTCCGACATGAAATACACATTTTCAAAGTAGAATATCTGGCTGTAGCGTTGTTTTTCTGAGAAACAAGTAGGTGAACTTAGCATGTTTCCTAAATATCTGCAAACATATTGGGGAATTGTTATGCTTTAGTAAAGTGAAAATCTTACATATAGCCCCTTTAATTGAGTCATATTGAGTTGTAAATTAAATTGTAAATTAAGATGATTTTGTTAAAGCCAATTGTTTACAGAGGGTCTAAAAATGTAATTTATTATGATTTTGCTATAATAACATTGACTGGAGTGAGCTATGATATATTGGTTACCGTGGTACATTTTTCTAAGAGATTGCACCCCCCTCTCTCTTTCTCCATTTGACCAGCTGTGCTTTAAAATTAATAATAAAAGTATCCACAGATGGTCACCGGAGGCCACACACACCCACACAAGCATATGACACATGTCTGACAGTGATGGACAGGAAATTTAGTGAGAGGAAATCCATTAGCTCTTCATGTAACAGACAGCCAGATTCCTCCCTGTAATTAGTGCAGTTTGCTGAGGCAAGCATCGCTAGTGCTGTTACTTAAAGTGAAGGGTTTGAACAAACAGGAAGGATTTTGCACTTTAAGCACCACTCACATTTACTTCAGATAATGTCATCTATCTATCTATCTATCTATCTATCTATCTATCTATCTATCTATCTATCTATCTATCTATCTATCTATCTATCTATCTATCTATCTATCTATCTATCTATCTATCTATCTATCTATCTATCTATCTATCTGTCTGTCTGTCTGTCTGTCTGTCTGTCTGTCTGTCTGTCTGTCTGTCTGTCTGTCTGTCTGTCTGTCTGTCTGTCTGTCTGTCTGTCTGTCTGTCTGTCCGTCCGTCCGTCCGTCCGTCCGTCCGTCCGTCCGTCCGTCCGTCCGTCCGTCCGTCCATCCGTCCGTCCGTCTGTCTGAATGTCTGTCCTTCTATCTATCTATCTATCTATCTATCTATCTATCTATCTATCTATCTATCTATCTATCTATCTATCTATCTATCTATCTATCTATCTATCTATCTATCTATCTATCTATCTATCTATCTATCTATCTATCCATCCATCCATCCATCCGTCCATCCGTCCATCCGTCCATCCATGTTTTTCATGGATTATAATTTTCATGTTTAAATTATATGATCACAGATATTTGTTTAAATATCTAAAAAATTTTCTCTATGCAAAATGTATTTATTTATTTATTTTCATTGCTATTTTTATATCGTGTTATTTATTCAATTGTTATTTTTTTTTCTTTTTTACTTTGTGCTGACATGTTTTTCATGGACATTTACTTCACATAATGTATATTATATTATTATGAGCACTGTGTAATAAATTATAAGTTAATAATACATAAATTATATTTAAGTATTATTATTAGTTACATTTTACTTCATATAATGTATATTATATTATTATAAAGGTTATATAATACATTGTAAAATAATAATAATTATAACTACTCTTCTCTATATCACAATTCTCTCCTGGGGCTCACAGTTCTTTTTTCTTCTTCTTTTGGACTATACATTGAGATATTTTTTTCCCCTTGCTATTTCTCTTGCTTTTTCTTACTCTTCTGCTCTTTTCTCCTCACTTCATTCTCTCTTTGGGGTCACATGTGAAGGTTTAACCCCACTCGTCCTTCACACGCACTATTGACTGCTTTCACGATTCATTCACACCATTTGGCGAATTCTCACAGCTGCCCCCTCCAGCACACCCGCATCAGTCTTTCTCTAATACGTCTTGCTTTCCATTAGCCCCCCCAAACCCGTTTCCTTTTCTCTAAAAAAGAAATCCCTAAAATCCCCAATTCCTCACAGACCTCAGCCGGCCACTCCTGCTTAAAAGGCTCACACACACATTTTGAGCTCGAATGGCCGATTGTTCCCCTGTCTCTGCCATTACCTTTCACGCCTGCTTGCCCCGGCCCTCACCCAAAGGTCAGAGGTCGGCTGCTTCTTCAGCAGACCATATTTAATTTATCATCCCAGTCTGTGTATATGTGTGTGTATAATGCTCCCAGGAGACTTAGAGATGTGCTCTTGATTATATGATGTATGTGCCATACCATGATTTCCCTTTCTGCTGTCACAGCAGTCGTTCTTTAGCATGTGTGAATGTATTGATCGCATGAAGTCTTGGTGATTTGGAAGGGAAAGTAGACATTCACTCTATATGAATCTGAATTAATTGTCCAGGCTGTAACTCTTAGTTGTCACTTTTAATTTAGCCACTTTTTCCCATAATGCAACAGGAGCAGTGCTGCTGGGTCAAACTAGGGCTGCACGATTAAACGCAATTATCCCGAAATCACGCTTAAACCATTTGGCTTAGTGCGATGATGAAATCGCAAAGGCTGTGATTATTTTTATGCGCAGCTTGTCAGTGAAGCATGGCTCTGTGATCAGTAGTAAATGCCGCTCCATCTGAAAGCAGTGCAAAGTTCAGTCGCTTATAACGTGCATTTGAAAAAGCAGCATGGGTCAAACATCTTTGCAAATATGAGAAGCATTTACGAACCTCTTGTCCAACAAAAGACAACATTTAATAACATGTTTTTACTCCAAACTCACTTCATAATATCAGTTAAGTGTTTGAAAACATCCTTCTATGAGATGATGTGGCTTCTTACACAGAGCAAAGCATAAAAGAATAATGTTTCATAGTATTCTATACAGTGATAAAGGCTATGTTGATTACCAGTGAAGTATAAATATACTTTATTATCATGAAAATACCCAAAAAGGCTTGAAGAACTCAGATAAACCATAAATTGTCATAGTCGTGTGTTTATTAGTCATGCTTAAGCAAAGCATTTCAATCTTCTGTTAATTCTGCTACAGTGTGGGATTTCCTGGAACTAAGTGTGTTAACTTTCTTCTGCCCTCTGGTTTTAAGATGGAGCAGTCTTTAGCCTGACTTTCTTCTGAAAAGCTGTGCTTAAAAAAAAATTGCAGCCAGTTGCCAAATCGTGTGCGGTTTATTTTCGATTAATCGTGCAGCCCTAATACAAACCTAGAAAACTTTCCATGTCTTATTAGTGTTGCTATTATTTTAGCTTAAAAATACGCATAAACCCTTAGCAAAAACTTCTGAAAGAGCTTAAAGGGATAGTCAAAAATCAATCATCTTTACATACCTTTTTGTTGTTCCAAATCTGACTTGGTAAGATTCTTTTTTTCTTTCTTTTATCTCTTATCTCTTTTGTCTCTTATGCTCACCAATGCTGTGTTTATTTGATTTGACTGCATTTAATATTGTGAAATATTATTATTATTATATCTGTTTTATTTGTTAATAGATTTTAAAATGTATTTTATTCCTGTGGCAAAGTTTAATTTTCAGCGTCATTACTCCAGTCTTTAGTGTCACATGATCCTTCAGAAATCATTCTAATATGCTGATTTGCTGCTCAAGAAACATTTCTTATTATTATCAACATTCAAAACAGTTGATCTGCTCAATATTTTTGTGGAAGCATGCAGTGATACATTTTATTCAGGATTATTTGATGAAGAGAAAGTAAATACTTTAAAAGTCTTTACCAAATGTTTGATCAATTTAATGTATCATTGCTGAACGAAAAATATAATTCAAAAACATTCAGAAACTCCCTGGTAGATGGTCTTGGCATTTTTTTGTGTCATACTCTACTGTTTTTTGAACCATGAAACAAAATAAATTAAAACATAGAGGCTGTCAAGTTCTAAAAATGTCTAAAATGTAAACAACAACAAAAAGAATATTGTTTTGTGAATTATATTCCGAGCCATACAAGATTTATTTCCTATAATAGGTCTTTCTTTCTCTGTGCCTCATGATTCCCTTCAGTGGTTTCTCTGGATTTACCAATTGAGAAGCCTTGGCTGCTGTAGTATAAAAAAAAAAATAAAAAAAATGTGTGTGTGTGTGCGCGCATGTGTGGTAGATTAAAAAAGGCCTTAATTGAAGTCTACCCAGTCTTTTTGCTCTTCTGTTCTTCTGAAAGCAATTTAGCCCTCTATCCTTCTCTCTGACAAGCTAAACAAGGACAGTCACTATCTTTGCTGTTTTCTCTTAGCTCAATCACAGCCATCCATGTGCCTGCAGCTTTTAAAATGCCCTTCGTTCCATTCCCTCTTTATTCAGCTTTCATTTTTCCCCTCTCTTTTCTAATCTCACCCACTTGTTCTCACTCTGAGTCTGTGAAGTCTTTTGTTTGCCTTACACTGCAAAGAAACATTTCTTACTCTGTATTTTTGTTGTTGTTGTTGTTTTTCAGTTAAAATCAGTTATCTTGACATCCTTAAAATAAGATCAGGGTTTTTGTATACACTACTGTTCAAAAGTTTGGGGTCGGTAAGTTTTTAAAAATATATATTTTTGAAAGAAGTTTCTTATGCTGATCAAGGCTGCATTTATTTGTTCAAAAATACAGTAAATCTATCTATCTATCTATCTATCTATCTATCTATCTATCTATCTATCTATCTATCTATCTATCTATCTATCTATCTATCTATCTATCTATCTATCTATCTATCTATCTATCTATCTATCTATCTATCTATCTATCTATCTATCTATCTATCTATCTATCTGTCTATCTATCTGTCTGTCTATAGTAGTAATTTTAGTTAGTTCTATATAGAGTCTCGGGGCCCTAGAATACACCTGGCGCAATGCGACGCAAGGCGCAGCGCAAGTGTGTTTGCTAGTTTGTGGCTTTGCTTTAGGTGCTGCTTATGTGTGCAGTGTGAAACAAGCGTAACTCTAGCAGTATATGCCTACTGCTGACCCGCTATATGTGCCACATTTCCACCTCAGTAACGAATGACCAACCTGAGATTCAAATAAGCTTGAGGAATTTGCTGTAGCTGCAGATGACATCTGTCTGTTGCAGAATCATATTTGAGAAGAGAAGTCCGGATGTTTATTGATGTCTAAGAGCAGATATTGTACAGACGCTACATATTTCCTTAGGGATTTACACTCTCTTTTATAACCAAATCTGTCAGTAGAAAAAGACAGCAAAGAAGGACCAAAAACAATTGGGGGACACAGAGAATCTTTTTTATGGTCAGGATATATTTCTTCTGTATTCCTTTTCTCAGGGTCTTCATAACTCTTTCACTTTCAAGAGGGGTGTTGTTTCTTAAAGTGTTAGTTCTCCCAAAAATGAACATTCTGTCATTAATTACTCTCCCTCATGTCCTTTTCGGATTGTAAAACTAATCCATATGAATTGAGTGATTCAGTCCAAATTTTCTGAAGAGACTTGATCACTTTATTTGATGAACTTATTGAATTTAGGCTTTTCAGCCTAAAAAAATGGACAAAAGCACTCAATTCATATGGATTAGTTTTACAATCTCTTTATGAACTTTTCAAAGAGTCAAAGTGTAATTTAAATAGCTGTTATTGGAGGGACAGAAAGCTCTCAGAAAAAAAAAAAAAAAATCTACATTTGTGTTCTAAAGATAAACAAAAGTCTTGTGGGTTTAAACCAACATGAGGATGAGTAATTAATGACATAATTTTCATTTTTGTGTGAATTATCCCTTTAATGTTAGTCAATGAAAACAAAAAATTGTTAAATTACTGTTATCCATCCTTTTCTTTAAAATTTAAAAGTAAACTTTTTTTTGGCTAAGCTCTTCTCATGTAAAATGTATGGAAGCCCGTTTCCGCCACTAAAAAAAAAAAAAAAAAACGCCACTTAAAAAAAAAAAAAAAAAAGCCAAAAAAAAAAAAAGAAAAAAGATTAATTGAGACTTTTTATCTCAGAATTGCGAGTTATAAAGTCAGAATTCTGAGATATAAAGTCGCAATTGCGTGATATAAAGTCAGAATTCTGAGATATAAAGTCGCAATTGCGTGATAAAAAGTCAGAATTCTGAGATATAAAGTCGCAATTGCGTGATAAAAAGTCAGAATTCTGAGATATAAAGTCGCAATTGCGTGATAAAAAGTCAGAATTCTGAGATATAAAGTCGCAATTGCGTGATAAAAAGTCAGAATTCTGAGATATAAAGTCGCAATTGCGAGTTATAAAGTCAGAATTCTGAGATATAAAGTCGCAATTGCGTGATAAAAAGTCAGAATTCTGACTTTTTTTCTCGCAATTAACTGATGGTCAGTATCTCTGTCTGTAACAGTGCATCCAACGATAGACGTGCTGCAGTGAAGTCTGAAGCTGTTGGATGTATTAAAATTTTCCACTTCAGCTTTGTCTGATTTATTGCGCCTCCGCCACAGCTGATTCTTCTTCTTATGATTATTATGATATTGTTATTATCGTGTAAAATTCATTAGTGTATCCATTCTGTTAAAAAAGACTTTTATTGCCATTCTGTTAAAAACAACTTTTATTGTCCAAATACCTCGACTGTAATTTGCAGAATTGCATGATTCTATTTCTACCCTTGAGTTGCAAAGTTAATGAAACATGATAGGTATTGGTTGTTTTAGTATTAAGCCCACTAGATGGCAGTAAAAGCTGTTTTTTCTCCTTGAAACGCTGTGTACAAGGTTACCGTGGAAACATTCTATATGCATATTCCTGTGTAATGCATATGTCCGGAGACTAATCTATATGTGTCTCCTCCAGTAAATTCTATATTTCTTTATTGGTAAATCGGCGCTAAAAATAATCCTTTATGATGTCCTCTATTTAATGTATAATAATAACAAAGCAGTAATCCTGATGGTCAGTCGCAATGAAAGGAAACGCAAGCAAAGTAAGAACTGTGAGAAATAACGTTTCACAGTAGTGAGAAAAAGTCAGAATTCTGACTTTATATCACGCAATTGCGACTTTATTTCTCAGAATTCTGACTTTATAACTCGCAATTGCGACTTTATATCTCAGAATTCTGACTTTATAACTCGCAATTGCGACTTTATATCTCAGAATTCTGACTTTTTATCACGCAATTGCGACTTTTTATCTCAGAATTCTGACTTTATATCACGCAATTGCGACTTTTTATCTCAGAATTCTGACTTTATAACTCGCAATTGCGACTTTTTATCTCAGAATTCTGACTTTATATCACGCAATTGCGACTTTATATCTCAGAATTCTGACTTTTTATCACGCAATTGCGACTTTATATCTCAGAATTCTGACTTTATAACTCGCAATTGCGACTTTATATCTCAGAATTCTGACTTTTTATCACGCAATTGCGACTTTATATCTCAGAATTCTGACTTTATAACTCGCAATTGCGACTTTATATCTCAGAATTCTGACTTTATAACTCGCAATTGCGACTTTATATCTCAGAATTCTGACTTTATAACTCGCAATTGCGACTTTATATCTCAGAATTCTGACTTTATAACTCGCAATTCTGAGATAAAAAGTCGCAATTAATCTTTTTTTTTTTTAGTGGCTTTTTTTTTTTTTTTTTTTTTTTTTAGGTGGAGTTTTTTTTTTTTTTTTTTTTTTTTTTGTGGCGGAAACGGGCTTCCATAAAAATGAGTTACGACATCCCTGCATATTTTGTATAATACTGTGTATGTGTGTAAATGTAGATGGCCATATGTTAATGTGCCTATGGTTGTGACATCATAATCATGACAATTTCTCAACCAGTTTTTGCCTTTAGTTTCAACCTGAATTAGAATTTTTTTTTGTTTTGTTTTTTTGAAAATGCCAAAAACTCGCTGCCATAACTCTAAGGTGCATTCGGTGGATGATGCTCAGTGTGGTTGATTGGGTGTTACTTTGTGGTCTAACACAGAACACCCTAGCAACCATGTTAGACTGCATTGTGCTTTTTATAAAAAAAAAAAAAAATGTAAAATTGTAATGCCCTGGAAACCACCCAGAACACCCAAGCATTGTGACAGTAAGATGGGGGACAAACACCTCTCCAAATATGTAAAAATCTCATATTTTAATGTTTTTAGTGTGCACTCCTCCTTTATTTTAGTATGAACCCGAGGTTAAGTGTAGTTTTGCACCAAATTATCAAGAGGAAAGGGAGAGAGAAGGTGGCACTCATGTACACTTTGCCATCTCTACTCGGACACATTAAGAGCACTGTTCTTCAAAGAGCAATGGCCCACAACAGCACTACACAAAGTGCAATCCCTCGCACACTTCTGGGTGCAGCATGTGTGTTTTAAAGTGATTTCTCTGTGTTAAGTGCTTTGGGTCACTTAAGAACCCATATGTACGAGAGTACGTGTTTGTAAAGTCAGCGATGGACTTGTAGCTAGTTTTGAGTTAACACTTAGTGACAAGTGGCAGCATGCACAGGCTTTTTTCTTCCTCTCCTGTCGAGGTGTGTGTGAGAATAGATGTTCTCGCTGCATTTTCTGCCTTTAGACCACTAAGGTGAATGTACACGAGAATATCTGCCCTTCTTTCTTGTATATTTAATGTTTTGTTCTCTTTTATACTTAGCAACAACGCTACATATACACACACTACTCAGCCGAGGCCACTTCAAGGAGGTGATTTAAGGCGCGCCATGTCCTAAAAACAAGACAAGTTTTTCCAAAGGCTGAGATCTCTTAGTGTCTAGTCACACAGAGCCAAACTTTTGACTGCCAGCATAAAGTCTGGCCCACTTTGCAGTTTGTCCTGGCCAATAATTGGTGATTAAAAGAGGAAGAGACCATGCGACGTTATGTAATGTGATCAATGGCCATTTGTGTTGTTTGAATGGGACATTTTAAGACATTTAGTAAGTCTTGCTTTTATGCTACTCAAACCCTCTGACACTCTTTCCCCACCATTGGTGAGTTTTTCCAGCAATGCATGTTTTCACTGTTAAACCTTGGCTCAGCGGCTTACTGATTGAGGCTGTTTTGCAATTTCTCTATCGTACAGAACGTTTGGCTGCTTTAATTGAGGTGAACAGCCTTGGATTTGCTCAAAAGCACACACTGTCTCTGTAACCCTGATGACTGCCTTATTATGCTTCAGAGTTTGTGGCTGATGACCTTCTGGATAAGAGATTTTTTTCCTCTTTGGAGGTGTGCGTTAGGGATCCAAGTGAAAATTAAGTACAACTATTTTTATCTTTTTCAATATTATAAACAGAACAGACATCTCTTGTCGGTCTTATTTGGACAGCCCTGTCTCGTTCTCTTTCTCTCGGTTGGAGGCTAAAATGATGAATGGTTGTTTATGAGTACCGTCATGCTCTAACAGCAGTAGGCACTGGGTTGTTGGGTAAAACTCACTCTCTGTGTAACTCATGGTCATTAACATAATACATTAAGCACTAAACCACCCCCTGTCTCAATATTTTAAGCTACTATAACATGACAAACCAAGTATAACACATTTCTCCAGTGTTTCTAGAGCTCATAATGGGGGGCTTCCTGGCAAGTCAGTCAGCAAATGTTCTAGAATAGGTCTGTCATAAAATTTTTGCTTCACATGAAGTGGTTGACCTGGTAAACCCATGTATTTGTAGATAGATGAGTGAAATCAGAATTTCATTGTTTCATTTAATTTCATTTTCAATTTCATTAGAAAATTCTTTCATAATTTTCATAATACTGTAAGGGGGTGTGGCCATCCTGTATGAAGAGAACTACGGGTGTCACTTCTATCACTCTTTAAGTAGGGCTGCCCGATTCCCAAAATTTTTGGAATCGACTCAGATTCTGGGTTTTGCAATTGACTCTGAAATTGAATCCTCACTGTTAATTTTTGTTGTTGTTTAACTCCCTCGGGTCGGCGGTCACGCCGGCGTGATCACCGCAGATTTTTTCTAACCAGCGTGAAAGAGAGTCAAAATACTCTGTCAATGTTGCACATACAATTAAGAGTTATATACCATTTTAATCTGTGGAATATCTTCTTTTATTTGTGTACACTCAGAGTAACAACAAAATTTTGTGCTTTTTGTAAAATAAAGAAAACTAACATGATGTGTGATCTCTCGTCTCCCTCTGAACGAACTCCAATCTGATAGTTCTCAGAAACTGAACTGTAACTTAGTGAATACTAATCACAAAAAAATTAGACTTATATCTAAAAAACGTTGAAATGTCAGGTTTTAAATCGTGTAAGTCAAATCGAAAACAAACATTCTGTGTTTATGTAATCTGTATGAAAAGAGAGCCATGTCAGAAGTCCATGATTCAGCTCATTATCTGCTAATGCGGCCACGTCCACGGAGCCAGCGCTATTCAGACGCAAATTCAGTCAATACATGCATACATCGTCTCAATCGTATTTATTGTCTTGAAAAGTTTTGAATAGCCATAGTTAGCAATCTCTGGCCTCTGTTAGTTCGGTTAGTTCCTGGATTGCCTATTCTTCTTTAGTGCTCAGGCATTTGTGGACAAAAGGGGCAGAGTATCATTATCTCTTCATGTTGTCCGATACAGTGCTCAAAACTTTCTATTTTGGACAACAGAGCAAGCCAGTTTCAACCTTTAAGCTGAATCATGGAGTTTATAAGACTAGTTTATTCTTTTCATATACTGTACTTTAGACACCTAGAACAAATCTGCATTTCTTTCTTCATTAATGTCTGTATTGTTTGTTTTAGATGCAAAACTTTAAAGAAGAAAGCAAAATATATCAGTATTTACCAGTCATATTTTATTCAATGCAAGATCACAGAGTGAAAGGTGACAACAAATCTTATTAACTTAAATGAATGAAATGTAGTAATCAGCAATATACTTTCACACATACAGTATGGCTTTATTTGAATGTTTCAGCATGACATGACACTGAGTTCTTAGAAATACGTATGCAACAAAGTAAAAGAATGGCTGAAATTGTTCATCACTGAAACAAACTGTCCAAAAGAACCAGAAATGATTCTAAATTCCCATATTACTGAGCAAATGAGAGGTGAACTACTGATTAGCTATATTGAACTGAAAAGGGCTAATATAGAGTAGTCGATTCCATCCTTTGGAATTTATTCTCGATTCCCAAAGATCTCTTTAGTGGCAAGAAATCTTATTCAGACTAAATTTCTAGGCCATAAACTGTTAGAACAGCCAAACAACTATACTAAAGAGGGGTTAAGAGCCAGAGATCAGTATTTTGGTGAACTTTAGTTGAGGGGTAATTATTTTCCTCTGGGCAGATAGGTTAGGTCTCGCCACTGCTCTTGGTAACCCTGTTTACTCTCATCTCACGACTGAATTATTCAGCTTAAGAACACTCTTAACCTGCACTCACATGCGCCATGGAACCGAAATATACCCAGCCGCACATACAGGGCTATTTAAAGCCTTGTCATAGATGGAAAATGGATGTTGGGATCCTGGAGAGTTCCATTATTGCTACGGTGACAGATGATGGAATACCTTTGTTTTGTTGCTGCTTTTCTTTTCCTCTTTTTTGTTTTAAACCTCATGTGCCTCTCTGAAAGTGACAAGGTTGGGGGCCTAGTGCTTAGTGCTTGTACATTGACATGTTGAGTCGTGGTACTTCAAGTGGGAAATGGGAGTTCAAGACTCAGTTGCATAAATTCCCGTTCCCATTTTCCCTTCTTTGATATAAAAAAAGTGGCAAACATATCAGGGAAAAAAGTGACGGTGTTACTAAGGGGATTTTTTTTTTTTTTTTTTTTGCAATTTTTACCTAACATCCTCTATCTCTTAAGCATCATTGATTTTTAGACTCATTTTATAATACTTTATTTGGATGGTTCATTAAAACTGGTTTTAAAAATTCACTCATTATAGTTCACAAGAGTCCATCTGCAACATGTTATGTTGCTGTTTTTAATTAAATAAATTATAATATATATAATATAATATTAATATAATATAATATAATATAATATAATATAATATAATATTATATAATATAATAACTTTTTTACTGAATATGTGTATGTATAATTACAAATATTGGAGTTTTTATATATAATTAAAAAAAATATTAATTTTATTACATATTTTAATATTTTTTTTTTTATTCTTGCTAATTTGACTCATAGGGCCCTATAATACACCCAGCGCAATGCGAAGCAAGGCGCAGCGCAAGTGTGTTTGCTAGTTTGCGCCCGGCGCCGTTTGCGTTTTCCTGTTCAGCGTCACGTCCTTAAATTAGTAAATGCATTTGTGCCAGTTAGTGCGCCCATGGGCGTGCTGGTCTAAAAAAGAGGTGTGTTCAGGTGCATTGCCGGTGCATTGCTATTTTAAGGAGCTGAAAATAGACTGCGCCATAGACCAACTCAAACCTAGTCTAAAGTCAATGGCGCAATATTTTTTTGTTGGTAAAAACTGCACCTCTGGGCGCGTCCACAGTGCACATTGACTTTGCTTATTACACACAGGGATGTGCATCACACAAACATGCCAAATATTAAAAACAAAAGGATTACAGTGTAAAAGAATATTATTGTGTAGGTTACATAATTATAAAAATGTAATGATGAATAGTCATTGCGTGTATTAGAATTAGGCTACCTATTTTCAATTCAGCCTATTACTACTTATAATAATGAACTGATCGGTTTCTTCGCTTGAATAGCGTTCAGCTTTTCCGCCAACAAATTCCGCCATGTAAATAGCAATCCGCCATGGTGCGAGCGCATCTCGCTCTTAAAGGTCACTCTGTTTGGTTTATTGAACATTACGCCCATTACTCATTAAGAGAATAGAGACAACCCATTTCAAAAATGCGCCCCGGCGCACATACCGTTTTTCCGTCGTTAAAATAGCAAAAGTGGATTTGGACACGCCCTGGGTGCACCTGCACCGTGCGCTTTACACTTTGCGTTTAGATCGTTAAAATAGGGCCCAATGTGTGTCATTGTTTTAATATTGCAAAATATGTATATAATTACAAATATTGTAGTTGTGTTTTGACTTTGTTTACAAGTTTGATGCTGCTACTATATTTGATTAATTGGGATATAATTGAACTAATTTTTATGCCAGATAAATATTATTCCAACACAATCAGTTTTTGATGTTTTCATACATTGCAAAATGGTACAGAGAAATACAATTCTGTGAAACAGAGGAACAGAACAAAACAAACAAAAAAAAAAGTTTGTTGCTTCTTGTGAGTATCTTGTAGTGTATCAATCTACTTTTTCAAACAGTATCTCGACTGCAACTAATTCTGAGTAGCTCAGCTTTAAAAATGCTTTCTAAGCTCTATCAATAAGTCATATTGTGCACATATTTGGTTTGTCAGCCTTTCAAATTTTATCGTTTTTAACTATGCATTCAAATCGAAGTGCACGGCTAACTCAATCCATGTGCTTAATGTTCTGTCCTCTTTGACTGTGTCTGGAGATTAATGTGTTGGTTTGACAACAGATCCAGGTTTCACCCATAACAGTTAGAGATACTTTATTGATCCCTGAGGGGAAATTTACTCAGCGTTGTAGCATGAACTACACTGGATAATGAAGGTCTCCAAATTAAATCTGTTAAAGCTGAGAATGTATTTCCACATCTTTCTCTCTGATTTGTGACCCCTCCTGTGCCTGAGCAGACCTGTAAATCCCGGGCAGAAAAACGGTCGGCTCTAGTTGAGATTCTTTCTGATGAAAGCGTGCAGTCTGAGAGTTTATGAGCATGATCATTATAGCCCAAGCCAGAGGGCTTCAAAACAATTTTACTTTTGTCCTGCACATTGGACAGTTTTAATGACTTCATCACCATTTTATAGACAGTCTGAGATTGTGAATCCTCAAATTGCCATTTCCATCGACCTCTTTCTCACTGTTTATTTGTGTGCGCCTCCAGTCTTGTGGAGGGAATTTGTTGTTGTGTGTGTTCTGTGTATGTGTGTATTCAGGGGAATGTGTAAAATCTGTTAGACTATGTTAAAAGTAGACCTAATTAATTATGTTACATCATCATCAGCTGAGGCTCGTCCGTTGTTGGCCAGAAAAGAACTGTCTGAACATGTGGAAAAAGGGATAATTACAAATCCTTCTTCTCTGAAAATAAATCACATTTTTCTTAATGATTAAAAACATGTTTTTAAACTTCGATTTTAGCATTAAGCAGAATCAAATATAATCTTTTTATTATTATTATTATTATATTATTATTATTTATTTAAAAGAATTAAAAAAAAAAAAAAAAACATTATATGCCCCATTATGCTCACCAAGGCAGCATTTATTTGATTAAAATACAGTAAAACAGTATTTAATATATTTTAACATAATATATTTTAAAATGTAATTTATTCCTCTGATGGCAAAGCTACATTTTCAGCATTATTACTCCAGTCTTCAGTGTCACATGATCCTTCAGAAATCATTCTAATATGCTGATTTTTGAAGTAACTATTCTTATTGTTCATTTCATTATTATGCAGTACATTTAAAAAAAAAAACAAAAAAAAAAACAATTGTTCTTCAACAATCCCACTTCCCACATAGAGAGTTCATAACAACGGCATTTTTTAAAAATATAAATCATTTGTAATATCATAAATGTCTTTACTGTCGCTTTTGATCAATTTAATAAATCCTTGCTGAATGAAGGTATTAATTTATTTCAATAATAATAATAATAATAATAAAAATCTTAGTAACCCCAAATGGAATGGTAGTGTGTGTATGTATGTATGTGTGTATATATTATATTATGACACTGTGTTAGTGTTAATGTGAGACCACGTGTCCATGCATGCATGCTCATAATATTATGTGCAAATCTCTGATGGTATAACACAGTTCGCAATATGATATATGAGCTGGTACTCTGCTCTGTCTGCCGTAGCCTGTGGCGTGAGTCGGGTTGAGTGATTGTGGTCATTTCAGCAGACAGAGAGACAAGCGTCCCTAGACCAGGCTGGGGAGGGGAGGGAGGGACGGGCCCAGCGCCCTGCTGTATTAATGGCAGCACCGTGCCAGATTGGACGGGTCCATCTAATACAGATAAATCATCATTACAGGGGTATGGGGGTGGAGGGGTGGGGAGTTGCTTTGGCAGTCAGAAGAAAAAAAAAGGGGCTTTCATTTGTGCCCAGGATCTCTGTAAACTCATTCATCATGCCAGCTATGTTATGCTCCCACCCCTCCACACCAGTCCCACCTCTCTCTTCTCACTTCTCGCTCTCATCCCTCCTTCTCCTCCAGAGCAATGCATTCCAGCTCTGCCGTCTCTTAGGAGGTGATGATACACTCCCTCTTCTACTGTGTTTAAAGACAACATGGAATTTGAAATGCAGTTATGTGACTTGACTCGAGTTGCAAATTTAAAGGGTTAATTCACCCAAAAATGAAATGTCTGTCATTAATTACTCACCCTTATGTTGTTCCAAACCCACAAGACATTTGTTCATCTTCAGAATACAAATTAAGATATTTTTGATGAAATCTGAGGGATTCTGAAACACAGATAGGCAGCAACATCATTGCACATTTTGAGGTCCAGAAAGGTAATAAAGCCTTTTTTCAAAATAGTCAACGTGGTTCAGAAACCCTCAGATTTAATCAAAAATATCTTAATTTGTGTTCCAAAGGTGAACGAAGGTCTAACAGGTTTGGGACGGCATGATGTTGAGTACTTAAAGAACAAAATTTCATTTTTGAGTGAACTAACCCTTATAACATGCTTGACTAAATAAAGAAAATGACATGAATTTGATTTAAAGGGTTAGTTCACCCAAAAATGAGAATTCTGTCATTAATTACACATCCTTATGTTGTTCTATACCTGTAAGACCTTCGTTCATCTTCGGAACACAAATTAAGATATTTTTGATAAAAACCAATGGCTCAGTGTGGCCTGTGTTGACAGCAAGACAATTAAGACTTTCAGATGCCCAGAAAGCTACTAAAGACGTATTTAAAACAGTTCATGTGACTACAGTTGTCACAGATCCCTTGTTCCCCTGGACTCCATTTCCCATCATCCTCCTGTTCTCCACACCTGCACTCACTTCCCTCGTCAGTTCCTCATCATCACGGATCACCTGCACCTGGACTCTATTATCTGCACTCCCTTTATATTGCACTCACTCCCTTCACTCCTCGTCCGTCTTAATGTTATGTTTATGTTTGGTTCTCCTTGCCTTTTGGATTAAAGTATTGTGTAGTGTGGAAATCCGTACCTGCCTCATCTCTTCAAACCAGTACAACTGTAACAGAAAGACGGACCTTTAAACTACCGGATTTTCCACAGAGAAAAAGAAAAAGAAAAGAAAAAAGATGGAAGCTTCCTTCTTCCCCCGGGCTCCAACGTCTCCCATGCCTCTCTCATCCTGGACAGCTGGTGAGCGGCTCATTGGACTCTTACAGGTGGGTCGTTCGCTGGAGAGGTATGTGGAGGAGTTCGCTGAGCTTGCTTTTTTGTCTGACTGGCCTGAAGCACGTTTGATCGCCCTGTTTCTGGATGGTCTGGACGACAACACTGTCCGTTTAAACGAACCTGATTTTCGTCTCTCCTTAAGCGAAACTATCAATTTAATTTTGTTTTTGAATAAGTCCAAATTTTTCGTGGAACAGGTTCAGGATGTGTGTTTGTCTCCAGGCCATCCAGAAACACGGTTGGCCGGGCCAGTCAGTCAGCCTCCGTCCTCCTCCGCATACTCCTCCAGCGAAGGTTCCCCTGTGTCCTGCCGGGCCCACAAATCTCCGCTGGGTCCGGTAAACCTAAGAGGAGGAAGAGGAAGAAGGGCGAGCCAGTCTCTCCAGTCTCCTGCGAGCCAGTCTCTCCAGTCTCCTGCGAGCCAGTCTCTCCAGTCTCCTGCGAGCCAGTCTCTCCAGTCTCCTGCGAGCCAGTCTCTCCAGTCTCCTGCGAGCCAGTCTCTTCAGTCTCCTGCGAGCCAGTCTCTCCAGTCTCCTGCGAGCCAGTCTCTCCAGTCTCCTGCGGGCCAGTATCTCCAAATCCCGCTCCAGTCTCTCCAGAGCCCGCTCCAGTCTCTCCAGAGCCCGCTCCAGTCTCTCCAGAGCCCGCTCCAGTCTCTCCAGAGCCCGCTCCAGTCTCTCCAGAGCCCGCTCCAGTCTCTCCAGAGCCCGCTCCAGTCTCTCCAGAGCCCGCTCCAGTCTCTCCAGAGCCCGCTCCTGTATCTCCAGAGCCCGCTCCTGTATCTCCAGAGCCCGCTCCTGTATCTCCAGAGCCCGCTCCTGTATCTCCAGAGCCCGCTCCAACCCTGTGCGAGCCGCCAGATCTGGACTGGCTTATTGACTTTTTTAACGAGCCCTCAGCTCCAGCCGCCGCCTACGAGCCCTCAGCTCCAGCCGCCGCCTACAGCTCCAGCCGCCGCCGCCGAGCCCTCAGCTCCAGCCGCCGCCGCCGAGCCCTCAGCTCCAGCCGCCGCCGCCGAGCCCTCAGCTCCAGCCGCCGCCGCCGAGCCCTCAGCTCCAGCCGCCGCCGCCGAGCCCTCAGCTCCAGCCGCCGCCGCCGCCGAGCCAAGTTCTCCAGTCTCCGCCGCCGCCGAGCCAAGTTCTCCAGTCTCCGCCGCCGCCGAGCCAAGTTCTCCAGTCTCCGCCGCCGCCGAGCCAAGTTCTCCAGTCTCCGCCGCCGCCGAGCCAAGTTCTCCAGTCTCCGCCGCCAAACCAGCTCCATGCTCCTCCACCCACACATTGACTTTATTCCTTGGACTCCTCTATATGATCCTTAACCTCTCCAAGTATTTTTTTTGGGGGGGCCAAGTACCCGTGGGTGGGGGACATGTGGGCGCCACACATGTGGGTGGGCCTCTGACGTGGCCTGCCAAGGCTCCTGACCCGCCGTGGCCTGCCAAGGCTCCTGACCCGCCGTGGCCTGCCAAGGCTCCTGACCCGCCGTGGCCTGCCAAGGCTCCTGACCCGCCGTGGCCTGCCAAGGCTCCTGACCCGCCGTGGCCTGCCAAGGCTCCTGACCCGCCATGGCTCATGGATCCGCCCTGGAGACCTCCACTCCAGTCCACTCATCCCCCGGCACCTGCATGAGGTCTCCAGGGCGCCCGCCCCCCCCTCCCGGTTATTCTATTTACGGCGCGAGGACGCGCCTACCGGGAGGGGGAGGTACTGTCACAGATCCCTTGTTCCCCTGGACTCCATTTCCCATCATCCTCCTGTTCTCCACACCTGCACTCACTTCCCTCGTCAGTTCCTCATCATCACGGATCACCTGCACCTGGACTCTATTATCTGCACTCCCTTTATATTGCACTCACTCCCTTCACTCCTCGTCCGTCTTAATGTTATTTTTATGTTGTATGTTTGGTTCTCCTTGCCTTTTGGATTAAAGTATTGTGTAGTGTGGAAATCCGTACCTGCCTCATCTCTTCAAACCAGTACAACTGTAACAACAGTGGTTCAGGGATTTTTTTGTGCGCCAAAAATAATACGCTTCGAAGCTTTATGAATCTTTTGTTTGGAATCAGTGGTTCGGAGCATGTATCAAACTGCCAAAGTCATGTAATTTCAGGAAACGAGGCTTCGTTAAGTCCTAAGCGTTTTGAAATTTCAATGGTTCACCACTGATTTGTAACAAAAGATTCGTAAAGCTTTAAAACTACATTAAGCAGTCCTTTGAAATCTCCCATCACTAGATATTGCTGAATAAAGTCATTTTTTTTTTTTTTTTTTTTTTGGCGCACAGAAAGTATTCTCGTCGCTTCATAACATTAAGGTTGAACCACTGTAGTCACATGAACTGTTTTAAATATATCTTTAGTAGCTTTAGTAGCCTCACTGAGCCATCAGATTTGATCAAAAATATCTTAATTTGTGTTCCGAAGATGAACGAAGGTCTTACGGATGTGGGACGTTATGAGGGTGAGTAATTAATGACAGAATTTTTTGGGTGAACTAACACTTTAAAGTAGCATGAAATTGACACTGAAATTGACCATATTCATAAAGGAGATTTGCTGTATGCATTTACAACCATTCTCCACTTCAAAAAAGAAAGATATAAGTCAACCTGTTCAATATAGTTGATTTGACTAATATCTACTGTAGAAAGAAAAATGTGCAAAACAGCATACTTCTTTATACATTTTTTTTTTTTTTCAAATGTAGCTTAAGACTGTTATTAGATTAAAATAAGTGTTAATGATTAATACCACGCTTTTTTAGTCATATATACAGCTATGGAAAAAATTAAGAGACCACTTATATATATAAAAGGCTGAGAAAAATGTCAATAATTAGCTTAATGGTGCTCTAAGCGATCCTGGGTGGAGTAACTTCCTGTTGCCGTTCGAAGTGTTGTCAAACAAAACAGAGGCTAGCTAGACCCTCCCTCCTCCTCCTCCTCCCCCTCCCCTCCGTGCTTCCTGAAACAGTCATGAACGCACATTTAAAATCATTCTTGTCGGTTATTGGCTGGAGCATGTTTATTATGTTTCGTGGTCCAGGCTGCACCAGGTAGTTTTTGTTGCCATTTTCGGAACTTGTGGCGACTACAGAGACCGTGTTTTTTTTACAGTGTGTTCAGGGGACAGGCAGCTAGCGGATAGTGAGGAGATGTTTGCTGTATGTGACAAAAAATGTTTTGGCCTAAAAAAAAGCGCATGGCATCGCTAAGAGCACCTTTAATATTGCCTAATCAATATTTACATAACATGTTTTTCTTGATTATGCAGTATTATGAAAACATTATGAATCTATTCAAATAACTGACAAATTGTGCACAATAAGACTAAAGACAGTTATTAAGGAAGCAGAAAGGGTCAATTTTTATTTCATGTTGTCTTTTAAAGAGATGGAAAGCTTAAACAGGAGGGTGGAATTTTTTTTCCCATTTGTCAGTCGCTGTCTCTTTAAATTACCGGAAAGAACAATTCAACCTGATGCAATCAAAAGATGTAAAATGACAGTATGTATAATTAAACATAGAGATGTGAAATTGCTGTGAAAAATCATGACAGATGTGTCATGGAATGGAAATTGCTCTGTTCTTTAGGGCTAGATTTTGATTTACCACCGTTACAGACTGGGTTTCTGCTTTTTATCTTGTTTTCTCAAAATTATTTATCGAATTGTGGTGTTGTGTAGAAAGTTACATTTATCCCGTGGGTGTCTGCTCACATTAATCTTACATTTAAGAAATATTAATCATGCGAGAGGCTTTACAAGAAGAATGGAATTAATTCTAGTGAAGTGGAATTGCTTGAATGAACAAGTCAGCTACAGATGGCTTTTTATGATTGCTTTTTTAATATTTGTTCTTTGCTTTTCCTGTTTTATTAAATTAAACACAAGTCTGCTGAATATTATTGTAACATTATTAAAGGGTTAGTTCACCCCAAAATTAAATTGCTGTCATCATTTACTCACTCTCATGTCATTGCAAACCTTTATGACTGACTTTCTTTCTTCCAAAAGAAGTTTTGAATAGCATAACTGGTGGCTCTTTTCCATGCAATTAAAATGAACGGGTACTGGAGCTTTTTCAAGGTTCAAAAACAATGAAAAAGCATCAAGTATGACTACACTATGCCAAGTGTTGTGAGAGGAACAGATGGAAATTTAAGCTCTCTTAGCTCCCCTTGCCCAATTCATGAGAGAGGGATCAATGTCCAGTTTGTGAACGAATCATTGTTTTGAACCGAATCTTTTCAATGAATGATTTGTTGATGAATTGGACTGATATTGTTCTCAACTCGCTGACTGCGTGCAGTGATTAACAGCTTGCTGGGAACTTACATTTTGGACACAAAATGCTCACAAAAATCTATCATATTCACAAGACTAGTGAATATAATGTCAAATGGGCCACTTTTATGATGCTTTTATAGCAGGGCTGGACAACTCCGGTCCTGGAGGGCCAGTGTCCTGCAGAGTTTATCTCCATCCCTGATAAAAACTCACTTGCCTATAACTTTCTACTAATCCTAAAGACCTTGATTAGCTGGTGTGTTTGATTAGAGTTGGAGCTAAACTCTGCTGGATACTGGCCCTCCAGGACCGGAGTTGTTGGCATTCTAGCTCATTTCATTGTAATTGCATGGAAAAGAGTGAACTTTTTTTTCCTGTTTGTGTTCCTCGGAAGAAAGCAAGCCAGATTTGGAATGACATGAGTAAATAATAGCCAAAGTTTCATTTTCAGGTGAACATTTTGTTTTAGTGAACCATTTTATATGTTGCATCACATACTTTTTTTTTTTTCTCCAGAAGTGGAGATTATACTGTTTTGCCGACACTTCACGCATCGATTTTTCCTCCTGGGTTTCAAGCTGCCACACAGATGCTGATCCATCATTGTTCAGATTAGATTTGCTCGAATTCTCCTTTTCTCTGTTTTTGCTTTCATAACGCACACAAACAGCAAAGGTACTGATAGCCCGTCTTATGATCTCAATGTTTGCTTGGATCAGACTTTTATTCGGTGAGGTTCCATAAGTGAGCAACCCTCCATAAGCCACCCACACTTAGACAAAACAAACAGCGCCCACACAGGTACACACACACACTTCCCGTACCGATACCGTAAGTTTTACGGCCCTCAAGAGTCCACTTACAAACCTTGTATTTGTTTCCCTCTCCCACGGCTCTGCTACCTCAAGGGAATTCTGGGATAGCGTAGGATGGTTCAATCGGTCAACCTGCTCTGTTAAAAGGTAGAGATTACCCACAGGGCCATGCGGTGGTGTGCCTGCTATCCAGGTTTAACAGTGAACTGAATGGTTCATGCAGCAAGCAATCACGTACAGGCAACATGACCCTACTTTTACCTCACAGCTGTCCACCGCTGGGACTGAGGGATTGGATCAGTAGTAAAGAATCAGGCTTTTAGCCGCATGGTTTGTTTGTGTTTGGACAGCTATGGTTAAAATGAACATTTTAAAATGATTTACTCATCCAAGCTTAAAGGGTTAGTTCACCCAAAAATTAAATTTCTGTCATTAATTACTCACCCTCATATCGTTCCAAACCTGTAAGAACTTCAGAACACAAATTAAGATATGTTTGATGAAATCTAAGGGTTTCTGAAGCACACATAAGCAGCATTGCACCTTTTGAGGTCCAGAAAGGTGCTAAAGACATTGTTAAAATAGTCCGTGTGACTACAGTGGTTCAACCTTAATGTTATGAAGCAAACGATAATACTTTTGTGTACTATTTTGTATTCTTAAGTCGTTATTTTTGTTTTGTTTTTGTGCACAAAAAGTATTCTCGACGCTTCATAACATTAAGGTTGAACCACTGTAGTCACATGAACTATTTTACAATGTCTTTAATACCTTTCTGGACCTCAAAAGGTGCAATGATGTTGCTGACTATGTGCAGTTAAGAAACCCTTGGATTTCATCAAAAATATCTATGAACTAGTTTTGTTCCGAAGATGATTGAGGGATTTACAGGTTTGGGACGACATGACGGTGAGTACTTAATGACAGAAATGTAATTTTTGGGTGAACTATCCCTTTCAGTCCTATATGACTGTCTTCCTCCTATAGATCCCAAAAGGAGATGTTAGGTTGAATGATGCTGCTGCTCTTTTCCATACAGTGCCTTGGGGCCATCAATCTCCAAAAAGGAACTATTTGCATGAAAGTGTTCAGAATTACTTATTCCAAATCTCCTGAAGCCATACGATAGTTTTTTAAAAGGAAAATACCAAAAAGTTAGCTGTTAATCATTTGAAAGTCTTGCCCTCCGCTACAGCTGTCAAATCTCATTCACGTTTGCTATTCAGATATTCTCTGTCAAGATGAAGGAATGAGATGAAGGTGAGTAAATGATGACAGATTTTTCATTTTGGGGAGAATTAACAATTTATATAGGATCTCGTATTGCAGGAGTTTTCAAAAATATTAAGTATAAAATAATAAGTATTTTCAAAAATAAATATTGCAATATTAAATAGGACTGTCATGTGCAACTGTAAAACTGCTCTGGATTTATTGTGAAAATCACGCTATTTTCCTGACAATATTTTGTTAATTTGCTTTGATATTAATGCTGTGGAAATATAAAAGCCAATTATTTAATTTTGCTTACATTTTGCCTTTTATAATATGCTTTTTCTCACACAGTGTAAATGGCCTTTACATGTGAAAATATGCTGTTGTCTTCATATTTTAGAAGGGAGGCTCTTTGAAAATCTTTGTTCTTTTGTTCTAATGTCCACAATCATCAGCAGAACTGTCTTCAACAGCAGTCTAAACTCAACGGCTGCTCTGTCTGTGCCATGTTTCACAATCTGCCAATGGTGCTGTTTTACCAGGGTTGCAGGAAGGCAGCCATATACTGCTCCACTTGCTTCTAATTGTAATTCGATAGCACATAATCTCACATTTGTTACGCATCACATTTTATAATATGGTAATATTATAATGGTAAGTGGCTGGCCGCACTTGGCCTGGACCGAAGCAGATGGCAGCAGCTTCCTCACCCACCTCAGGTGATTAGGGAGACAGATTTTGTGATCTGAAACTCGGAAATAGAAGCCATAAAGGGTTCATCATCTCAGAGAAGGAAAAAAAGTTTCAAAGTGATGTAGTGTTTAAAAGCTTTTGGATGGTTTTGGGGTGGGGAATATGGGGTTGGAGAGGTTTCTGGGAACTCAGTTTGTATCAATATTTTATGAAAGGCAGAAACCTGTCTGAGTTCAGGCCATGGTTCCACATCGATAGCATCAAATGGACCAGCAGTGATATTTCTCATCTTCATTCCACTTCAACAGGCGCCTCTTGCAATTTTAAGATGAAATAAGAGTGTTTTCACACCATTGACCTGAAAATGGAAAGTTCTCTGGGTGCTAAAATGCACATTATTGTGTATAATGTATTTACCCAGTGACTAGAATTTTTTGAATCAGTTCACCCAAAATTATTCAGATTTGTTCATTGATTTGTTTAGTGGCCCTTTCTTTAGGTTATAAATTACACCAGTAAGTGAAGCTTATGTATTTTTGCGTGTGTTATGAGTAAGTATTTGAATTATACACTCAAAAGATTAATTCCCTGAATCATTCACAACAACAACAAAAATATTCTTATCAGTGTTGGTGGTAACACATTTCAAGTAACTTGAGTTATGTAATCAGATTACTTTTTTTTAAAGTAACTAGTAAAGTAACAAATTACTTTTTCAATTTACAACAAAATTATCTGTTACTTCTTTTTCAAATAAGTAACACAAGATACTTTTTCAAATGTATTGACTGACATCTCTCCTGTCCACATGTTGAGAGAAATAAAGTTCAGAGGTGTTGTGTGCGCTGTGTGAACATGATGGTTATTGTAGTTCTAGACTAAATGTGAACATGCATTTATTAATCTCACTTGCACAAAAACATTCAGTATTCCTCAAAATGAATAAAAAAAGTGAAATCTCCGAATTTTATGCAAACCTGTAATAATTAAATATATTAAATTACACAAATACTTTATGTATTTAATCTCACTTTATTAACCATTGTCTTTGCCTCTGACCTAATTCAACAATACCAATCAGCAAAAATTACTTCAGATTAGCGGTGCATTCCAAACGGGATATATCGCCCTCCGAAGGGCACTTCGGAGTGAAAACAATCATGGCCGCCATATTGAAGGGTCGTTCCAAACAGAAGTGCTCAAAACTGGCCACTTCAAAGGGCCCTTTGGAATGAAGGATTTCGAAGGGTACAACTGATGGACACTTTGGGCCCCCATGATCCTTCGCACAGGGAAGTTGTTTGACATCACAGAGTGGGTACAGGTGGCTTGGAGTTCGATTTTGCCTATACATGTTTGTGTAGTGTTTTTCTATACTACTGTAACATTTATACGAGTTAGATTTGGTATATTATTATGGTCAAAATTATATTGTGCTTCAACAAAAATACTTAACAGCTACCTTTATCATTTGATTCAAATGTTTAAAATACATAGACACAATATACATTATATTTAACATAAATTAATAAATAAACTAACGTTAAACAAAATCCGTGTTTTTCGGGGGGATAACCAGCATACAAAATGTGCGACAAAGGCACTTCCTTGATTGTCTCATTAAGATGATGCAGAAGTGCTTTCCAAAAGAAGAGTTTTTTTTTTTTACTCCTACACCCTTCATCCCTTCGAAGCTCTCATTCCAGAGGGTAAACCCTCTGAAGGGATTAGGGCATAGGGATGAGACTTACGAATGGAATGCAGTGTTGATTTATAAACAAGAGTGTTGAACTTCCTTCTCCTGTATCCTATTCTTCTTTAATCCAGAATGGCAGCACAACTGAAAGGTTTGTTTGAGCTGCGCCCTCTACTGTACAGGTGTAAATATGCATTTCCTTCAGCCTGAGGCTTATTCATTTCATTTTGGAATGAAAGGGCCTTAACATTTGCCAAAAATAGAACTTTTCTTGTTGTTATTAAAAACAAACAAACAAGCAAGCCCAACCCAGGTGAGAAAAAGTGACACAAAATTAATGTAAAGCATTACTTTTCATAAAAAAGTAACTAACGCAATTAGTTACTTTTTAGGGAGTAACGCAATATTGTATTGCATTACTTTTAAAAGTAACTTTCCCCAACACTGCTTATTATTCTTTTAATAGTACGAGATTCTGTTTAAAACATCATAAACATTTCCCCAAAAATTATTTTCATTTTTTTATCCATTTTGACAATTGATGGGCTTGACTTGCATAGTAATAGCCTAAACAAACAAACTATGAGTTTCACTTATCTCCTTTTAATTGTGTACGGTCGTCTGCCATTGTTCTTTCTGTTGTGCTAAACCTCCTATTGTTTTGTTTTGTTTCCCAGTGGGAGGAAGTAAGCGGCTATGATGAAAACCTCAACACCATCCGAACGTACCAGGTGTGCAACGTCTTCGAGTCCAACCAAAACAACTGGCTGCTCACCACCTTTATCGCTCGGCGCGGTGCTCAGCGCATCTACGTGGAGATGCGTTTCACTGTCCGAGACTGCAGCAGCATCCCACGAGTGCCTGGGTCCTGTAAGGAGACCTTTAACCTGTACTACTACGAGACAGACTCCGTCATTGCCACCAAGGGCACGGCGTTCTGGATGGAGGCTCCATATTTGAAGGTGGACACCATTGCAGCAGATGAGAGCTTCTCACAGGTGGATTTTGGTGGTAGATTGATGAAAGTGAACACTGAGGTGAGGAGCTTCGGTCCACTGTCGAAAAATGGCTTTTATCTGGCGTTTCAGGACTATGGTGCGTGTATGTCCCTGCTGTCCGTGCGTGTGTTTTTTAAGAAGTGCCCCAGCGTGGTGCAGAACTTTGCAATCTTTCCAGAGACCATGACCGGGGCAGAGAGCACCTCGCTGGTTATCGCTCGTGGGATGTGCATCCCAAACTCTGAGGAAGTGGACGTACCTATTAAGTTGTATTGTAATGGTGATGGGGACTGGATGGTTCCGATTGGGAGCTGCACCTGCAAGGCGGGATTCGAGCCGGATAATGGGAACGTCTGTCGAGGTAAGAGTTTGGATTTCAGTAGTGTTGATCTTTGGTTCATTGAAGTATATTTATTGATTTATTTTCAAGTGTTTTAAATGGATCTTTTTTCAGTTGGTGGAAAACATGGGATAGTCTTTGGTATCTTGCTTAGCTTTCCTCACTGACAAGATTTCTCTGTTAAAAATTATAGGAATGTCCATTTTATTCCAGGTTTATGCTGGTTTGGAGCTGAACCAGTTCAGTATAGCCATGATATTTACAAACAATATGTTTTTCTAGTGAGCAGGCTGACTAAATTCTTGGTTAAAATTCCTGGTTTGACTAAGGCCATGTTTCCACCTAAGTATTTTTAGTCAGCTGAAAACACTAGGTGCTCTGCTGAAAACACCTTGCTGTCAGCGCTTGAGAGTGCTTCAGCAGCTCAGCGTTTTTGTTTTTTGTTGTTGTTTTTATTTCTTTTTTTTTTTTTCAGTTGAGATGCTTTGCTTGCTACAGTATGATCCAGAATATCTGCGGAAGTGTTATTAGTATCTAATTTTACAGATTTTCTTTTTTTCCCCTGTATTGTTTCTATATACAAAATGTGGATATAATGTAAAGTATTTGCTCTGGCTCTAGTTTTAAATGATTTTGTTCTGTTATTATGCTTGTTTTTGCTATTGCTGACGTTGTACAAGCATATTGTGGCAGTGTTGTATTTTTCCCGCCCCTCCTCCACTGTGATTGGACGGCGCTGTGTTTTACCCAAAGTTGAACATTCTTCAACTCTAGGCGACCAGTAAAAAAAACACAGAGCGTTCAGCACTTCAGCCTGAAATAGACGCTCAGCGCCTCGTTACACTCCAGCCATTTTAAAAACAATTGGAAAAAAAAAAAATGCTTGCCTCTGAAAAAACGCTTTGGTGGACACACGGCCTAAGCTGGTCTTCTTTCATGAGCTCTAGCTCAAGAAAGTTCTGGAGTAGCTTTGACTAATGAACTTCCTCTAAATTGAGGTGAGATATGTGCAGATTTGTGATTATTTGAGAAGATTTCTGAGCAACAGATTTTGAGTTTTGAGTAGATTTATTCTGGATTAATATGGCTTATTTTGTCTGATTGGAGCATTTATGAATTTGTAATTGAAAATGGCATATTGATCAGCCACTATTATGAATATAATATAACAAAAAAATAAGTCAAATAATACAAGAAAATATTCTTTTCATTATAATTTCCATGCACATTTTATTTTATTTTATGCAATGCACTGCACACCCAGACACACAGTTTCTCATTCTCGTCTGTATTTAGCTGCTCTCTTTTCATGTGGACACCGACACACACAGACACACACTGACACACACTGCCATATTGTTCTCTCAAGGTCTGCAATTGGCCGATTTGGCCTTCACTCAAGGCCAGTGCCATATTGACTCCCTCAGGACCAAATGTGTAGAGTGACGATAAGATTGATTGACAGCTATCTGTCTCGATCAATAAACAGATATGACACTTAGTGTGGGAGGGCCAACTTTGAGGTCCACAGGTGCCTCTAAACATAAATACACACATGCATAGGTGGCAGCTTTGTTGAGTTTACTGGCATCCTCAGGCAAGGTCTTCTTATCAACTGAGAGATGGTCATGATGTCTATATAGTTCCTGTTTATTGCTGTCGGCTTTAACAGTACACATTGTACGATTTTGGGATATATCCCAAAATGAAAGATGACCAAATGTGGCGATTTCTGTGGTCGTGGCTCCTAAATGGTGGTCCTACGTTATACAGTGCGAGAGGTTCAAAGACGGCCGTTGGTCATCTCATTATGTTTGCTGCAATGACTTACATCTACTGACTAGCCAATAAAAACGTAACATGAAATGGTGTATTGATGAACACGATATGGCCCCAAAACTACTTACCTCAAACTCCATTTGCAAAATTAGCATGCCAAGTTGGCCTTTTTCCCTAGACATGACTGTGTCCATATTCTACTCTTTCGCTTCCTCCTCTTTTTTTTCAGCGCACATAAAAACCACAATTGCCAAAGTGCGATTCATCTTCTGTTTGTTTACCACTTGCGCATGCTGATGACATGCTTATTCTTCTATACTAACTTGCATCGTATCCTACGACTCAATAGGTGTCATCATCGTACAGTCTACATACATGTCGTACTCAAGTTGATTAGATCCATGTCGTACAGTATGACATGTATAGATGTTATAGGATTGCTGCAATCGCTCAGTCTGTAGCAGGCATAAGACCTGTTTCAGACTGCAGACTCCTCAACTGCCTCAAAATGCAAACTTAAAATCAGTTTTACCATTTTTTTTTTTCAACATTCATATTTTATGTATAATAATTAGGTTCGATTTTTAAAATGTATATAGAAAATGTATTTATTTATATATAAAATACAAATCTCCCTTCAGGAACAATAAAGTAAATTGAACATTATTCATATTGAACATTATTTATGCTTGGACTGGCTGTGATTTTGTTGTTTTGTACAGAATTTTGCTTTCAATAACAGTACACATATCTGGGTCTTGATATGGCGAGGAAACATGCAAATTATATAGGTGTAAATGGACAGAAGCATACCAACAATTGCTAGAAGTGACAGAAAAATAATGAAAAGTCAGCGCTGGAAGCGTGTCGTGTTGTGCCTGGTAAGGACACGGTGTCAGATATCTTCTGGAATGTTCAGTGATCTGGAAGAGGTGATAAAGTTGTCATAAACTTTGAAGATTAAAGATGGTTGAGGTTTTGCTGGGTGTTAGTGTCTGGTGTAAAGTCTGTCATCTAGATGTGGCCGTGGTTTTTAAAAGCCAGTGTGTTAGCGGATTAACGATTTCGCACACAGCAAGTCACCACTAATTACTGCTGCTTTGATCTGTGAGTTCCTATAAAGGCTTTTGATGGGGTAATATATTGCAGTCTGAACATGCACACACACACACACACACACACATTGCATTCTTATAAAGTTTCCATAAATTCCTCAGGGTTGATTTTACCAGAACAGGCAACCTGGGGTAATAAGTATTCCTTTAATGTTCATTAGTCTGTTTTTGTTGATGGTCGTCTGGTTCCAAACCTTCCCACCCCCCTCTGCTTTCATTGGTCAATTTGGACCTGGAGAGGGTGATTAGAGGTTGATTAGAGCAATTGGTCTTTTGGGTTAATGAAAGTGTCTGAACTATTATAAATGTGTCTCAAAGGAAGTCTGAGCAGCTTTGTGTCTTGAAAGGGATTAGAGCATACTACTTACTACATACTGCAAAATACACACTGTGTGCCGCCTACTGTTTTTTTGTAAAACTAGTTTCTAAAAGCAAACAACGGTATGCCACATTGTTACTTACATGACCTCGTTAAGCTTGTCAGATGACCTCATTAGGAGAATATTTAATTTTGTGAGTGGTGTCCAGTTGAATATTAGAAATAAATATGAATAGTTTGCTTGTTTAATTCAAAATTTTGTACAAATGTCTTCAGTTTGGTCACTCTGATTAAAGTAAGTCACCATTTATATTACTTACAGTTCATTTGGTGTACTGCAAACACTGCAAAGTCAATTTATTACTTTTTTTGTATTATTTACAAATTTTATGGTTTATGCTTAAAACAGGAAAAATACCAATGAGGTAAGAAAAAAAAAAAAAAAAAACTTTCAAAGTGAAAGCAAGTTTATTTTTCTTATACCATTGATAGATTTTTTTCTTCTTCTTAATGTATCATGATTTAAGACTGACTTTGGCAGTGAAATTGTGTACATTGCATTCTGTGATATAATAGTCTATGAAGTAGGGCAGTAAAAATTGATTAAAAGTAAAAATCTAACAAATTTAGAGATTTAGAGCATCTAACAAAGTTTGTGTTTACACAATATAATAGTATGTGTGTGTATATATCTAATATGTATATGTCACACATGTACACACACACGCACACACACACACACACAACTATATATATATATATATATATATATATATATATATATATATATATATATATGTATATGTATATGTTACTGCAAAAATAGTATAGGTAGTATGCTAGTTTGCTATTTAGAACACAGCCAATGTGCCTCTCTTTTTCTCTGTGTCACCCACTTTCCCTCATTCACTCTATCTGTCTAATGCACAGCTGGGTTTGTTATTTTGACCCTGCTCGGGGGGAGTCTGAATAATCACTGTGTGTATATGTCCACATATCTGTGTGAGAGTCGGATTAGATCTCACCCTGAGGGTGAGAAATGATGGCTGTCACCCTGAGTAAAATCAGCATATTAATAAAATACCCTCCCCCATTAGCCACAGCATTCACCACAGAGAAGCCATGTTGGCTTGGCTCAGCTCGGTTTCTGTAGTAAAAGTCATTCAGACCAGGCCGGGTTGAGCCGTTTGTGGTGCAGATCTGACTCTAAATTCTGGCGGCGTGTGTCTCCAGCGCTCTGACAGAGGGGTGAGAGGCCGGACGACCCCTCGCAGGCTGCGGAATTGAACAGAGATACACTCACCACAAGAGCTGTCTGAACTGACACACACCTGGAGAGAGCAGACAGCTCTATATAAACATACACACTCACGTATAGCTTTACAAAATACTCTCCTCTGTGAATTTGTGTGTGTATGTAAATACACTTTTCTATCCATGTATTTTTATGCTAATTTTGGGTTTGGGCTTTTGTAAAAAATCTAGATGTAGGCTAAACACCAACATAAATGCTTGCTTAAGGTGAAAAAAAAAAAATGCTAGGATCAAATGTATGTAGGGCTGGGCGATATATCGCATGTGATTGTCACGCGCATTTCGTCAGTAAAGCCGGTTCCCTGATTGCTGCTAAATCGCCATCACCTGCTTTCAAATGAAGCTGGAATTTAATAGACAGAGCCGTAGATCACTGATAAGCCACGCAATATCGCGTTCATTATCGAAGGCGATACATCTGCGATATGAACGCGATATTGGGTGGCTTGTCAGTGATCTACGGCTCTGTCTATTAAATGCCGCTTCATTTGAAAGCAGGTGATGGTGATTTAGCGGCAATCAGGGAACCGGCTTTACTGACGAAATGCGCGTGACAATCGCAGGCGATATATCGCCCAGCCCTAAATGTATGTAAACATTTACTGGAAATATTAATATATGCACATCAGACTGAATAATTTGCTTATGTTTGCTATGGATCAATATCAAACTTTAAAGGTTTATATATACTACAGATCAAAAGTTTGGGGTCAGTAAGATTATTATTATTTTTTTTTTTGTATGTATTTGATGGAAACATTAAAAGTCTTATGCATTTAATTGATTAAAAAGTCTGTAGTATTGTGAAAAAAAATATTTCAATCTTACAAAAAATACACACTAAAAATAGCAATTAAAAAAAAACAAAACAAAAAAACTAAACAAATTTACATAGTAAAATACTGTCTTCCATTGGAACAGTAACAGACCATAAAAATAATGCATTCTGGGTACTTTTATTTATTGTTTTCGAGAAAGTAACCTATAGGCTACTTTCTCAAAAACAACAAATATTACCCAGAATGCATTGTTTTACGGTATATTACTTCTGTATATTACAATGCATTCTGGGTAATATTATTACATTATTATAATAAAGTATTTTAATTATTATTAAAAAAAAAGTATTTTACTGTGTACATTTCTTTCATTTTTCACAGCTATTTTTAGTGCATTTGAATATATTTTAAAATGTAATTTATACCTGTTATGCAAAACTGAATTTTCAGCATCATTACTCCAGTCTTCAGTGTCACATGATCCTTCAGAAATCATTCTAATATGCCGATTTGGTGCTTAAGAAAATATTTCTTATTGTTAATGTTGATAACAGTTGTGCAATTTGTGAAAATTTTATATATATATATATATATATATATATATATATATATATATATATATATGTATGTATGTATGTATGTATGTATGTATGTATGTATGTATGTATAAAAGCTTTTAGATTTTTTTATGACATAAATTAAGTAAACTACAGACTTATAGATTTGCATACACATTGAACAGATCGACAAATAAACACTCAAAACATGCATGCACTTGCAGCTCTGTACACACACACACACACACAAAAGCCATTGAAAAGCACTCACATGGTTATATAAGCACACACCTACGGCTCTGTATACACGCACAATCAGGCATAGGCAAACACAGCAGAGCTCTATTAAAACTTGCGTAAACAAACACACACATGCTAGTCATTGAGTACGATTACGTACAACAAACAGCTCAGGTTTTGGACATCTGGACGATCCCACTCATCTAGTTGAAGTTTGTTTACACCTTTCAGACCGTACGGTCCAATCAGCGCTCCACCGTCTGCATGCGAGATGATCCACCGTGCTTTTCACAGAGAGAAGAACCCTCTTCCCCTCTCAAAAATCCCACGAAATGACCCACAAGTGCTAGCAGATGGAGGCCGTGTGTTGAGGATGCAGATTTGTGTACATGATGGTTTTCTGATGGCGAATGCCAACATTTGGGAACAAACAGAGGATATCTGGCTTTTGGGTTCTTATGAATTTGAGTAATCACATTTCTAAAGGAGGTGTTTGGTAATCTGGCATTTCACCGGCATACTGATTTTTAATTCTGTGTTTATCACAGAACAAATCACCTACTGTTTTGTTCTCATAACTCAAGTGTCCTCAGAAATCTAATCCTGCATGTATAATGGCTGTAATTGCAGTATAATATTATTTTGACCTTTGTCGAATGCCGTAACTAAAGCTAGATTTCTTATTTGCTGCCTGGTCCACCTTCATTACCAGCCTGTACATGAAATCACAGATTTCCTTTTTTAATAATTGTCCATCAAAGAAAAGCAAACCCTTCTGAATAATGCTGAGTTCTCTGTGTGTGTGTGTGTGTGTGTGTGTGTGTGTGTGTGTGTGTGTGTGTGTGTGTGTGTGTGTGTGTGTGTGTGTGTGTGTGTGTGTGTGTGTGTGTGTGTGCTTTTGTTTATATTACATTGTGGGGACCAAATGTCCCCATGATGTAATATAAACCTGAGTTCACCTACATCATGGGGACCAGCCAGCGGTCCCCACAATGTAAATGGGTTTATAAATCATATAGAATGAGTTTTTGTGAAAAAGTAAAAGTTTGCACAGTTTCCTGTGAGGGTTAGGTTTAGGGGTAGGGGCAGGGTAGGGGGATAGAATGTACAGTTTGTTCAGTGTAAAATGCATTGAAGTCTATGGAAAGTCCCCACAATTCACAAAAACAAACATGTGTGTGTGTGTGTGTGTGTGTGTGTGTGTGTGTGTATGTGTGTGAGTGTCTTACTATATAAAGCAGCTTTTGGTCTGAAAATGAGGAGAACTGTGGCAGACAGTATAATTTAGACTCCTGCTTCTCTCTCTAGAACAGAGCCAAAAGAGACAACCAATCTGTGTACTTCTTTCTGTCTCCAGCTCTCTGTTCGTCATCAGTGTGTGGTCGCATACACACTGAATACAATTGTCATCTAATTCAATACAGTTGTCATCTCTTCTGAGTGTTTTATGCTGCTTTGTACACACAAATGACGTTATTTAGGGAAATGACAACCACATTCTATAGCCAGATTCAATAAATAAACAAATCAACTGAATAACTACTCATCCACCCATTCTGTCCATTTTTCTGCTGCTTATCCAGGACCATTAAACCTTAAAAAGTGGTATTTTAGTTGTATTTATATACAATTATAGTATTTAATATTAGTTCAAGGTTCAGTAATTTTATGGGCTTTTGGCATTTTTACCTTTTTTTTTTTTTTTTAATTCAGCATGCCTAATTTTTAACTTTTCAAAATGTTTAACTTTTTTAACTTTTTTTTTTTTCCAAGGTTGTTTTCTATTTTATAAAGACATTTTATTTATATATATATATATATATATATATATAATATAATATAATATACAAAGTTCTCATTAAAAAAACAAAAAAAAAACATAGGCTATATGACAATAAGAATAGTGAACCTAAATAACTATAATAATATATTTTGTCATTATTATGTTCTTCTTAATTTTTTTTTTTTTTGTTTTATGTTTTTTTTATGTTTAAAGTTTACATTGAAAAAAAATAACTACTAATAATAAATGTAGCGTTTTAGCTGCAGTTATGTTGTAGTACGTTTTAAAAACGTGTTTTGGTCTGGTCTGCCGGCATTACTTTCGTTTTGTTCTTTGTTTATTTTGGAATTAAAGTTTTGTTAAACGTTCGCCGGTTCCCGCCTGAAAAATGAAAACACGAGATGCGGGCAGTTTCTGTGGCTTGACTATGCTTCATATAGAGACCTATAATAATATAGATCGTGTTTTTGTCTTTCCGTTGTTCTATTTTTTTTTTTAAACACCAATCTTCAAACTCATCAATGCCATTTCTTTTTTTGTTCATTCTTGAAGCGAACTTTTGCCTGTTTGGTTTAAATTTTACGGTTTTGGGCTGCTGTTTCGAAATGAAAGCGACACGTCCAGTGTGTGATACCTGTGAGTTGCTTGCAGCTAGACGCGGCGTGTTTTGACGCACTTCACACGCAGGACTTGGAACACCCGCATATGTATTCAAAGCAAAACGATGTTAAAGGGGCAGTCAACACATTATAAAATGCGGTTATATTTTTTCCGGCATCACCAGGGCCCTCCCTCAGCCCAGGTGAGCCCGTGCATTAATGCGGCCCAGATCAGGACACAAATGTGTATCATGACAGAGGTATTACAAAAAGAGGTGCCTTATGAGGACGTTACCCCATATCCCCACTTTTCAAAAGGCTTATAAATCATACAAAATGAGTTTTTGTGAGAAAGTAAAAGTATGCACAGTTTCCTGTGATGGTTAGGTTTAGGGGTAGGGGTAGTGCAGGGGGAAAGAAAATACGGTTTGTACAGTATAAAAACCATCAAGCCTATGGAATGTCCCCACAATTCACAAAACCGAACGTGTGTGTGTCTGTGTGTGTGTGTGTGTGTGTGAATTCCACAAACGTACTGTTTATTGACTATCCTTTTGAAATGTCTCATGCAAATGTGTACGTATGTATATATATATATATATATATATATATATATATATATATATATATATATATATAATATATACACACACGCACACACATACACATATTTATAATGTATTTTTTTTTTTGTCTTGGGGGATTTACATCTATAGATATATGTCCTCGTCACTTTCAAAACTTTGCAGTGGCTATGCGACCTCTGTTTATCCGTCTCTCTATCTCCCTGTCGCTCTCTCTCTCTGTTTGTCTCTGTCTCTCGTTTCCCTCGGTTCTTTCAAAAGTCATCGAGGACACAGTGGTTTGAAAAGTGAGTGTGTTTTAATGCTGGTTAATTACACATTTGAAGAGCACAAACAAACCCTCCCCTCGGCGCTGCCTCTCAGAAGTGTCACGGCTCCATCTCTGTGATCTTTGTGTTTACTCCATGTACACAAAGCTATGAAAACAGAAGAGCACTTCGCTAGCTTTGCTCTGATGGAGAGAGAGCTTTTTGGCTTCATGTTGAGGGAGGATAAACTCTGACCATGAGTTCTGTAAGAACACTAGATGCCTTTTAACTGAGACTTTAAAGTGGAACCTCTGAGCTTTTAGCTCCTGTGAAATCATCAGTTCATGTGATTCTGTCCGCCTACTTACACAAACGCAGTTTATTAGTGTTTGATATGGTATCACTGGTACTGTTGCTCATACTGAAGGATGGAGGTTTGTTCTAAAATTGTGCTGCTTGTTGTGGAGAGGTGTGATCTTACTTTTCTTAGGCATTAGACTTACTGGACCAAGTCGGTACTGATTTTTTTTTTAAAAAGTGACAGTACCAGCATTTCCCTGTAGCATTTTGAGCACTGTTGAGCAGATTCATAAACACCTCTGATTGGCCGTTGTGTTCACTATCTCAACAGGTATGTCTGTGATTGGCTACAACTCTTCAAAAACATATGTGACCAGTCACGGAAAGTAGGGACACAAGTCGGTTCTGGGACATTTTGAGTTATTCACAGATTCTGAAAGTGTAGTCTCCAAGCTTTCCAACGATGTGTAACACATGGAAATCTGATGATATTTGGAGAAGTTGTGGCCATTTGAAGGTAGGCACTCAAAAAAGCTCAAAGTGCAGAAAATGACCTAAAGATTTTGCAGTTCTCGCCTGTTCTCACCTGCTGGGAGTGACAATAGGGCTCATTTACATCTCATTTAGATAAGCCATACCCCCTGTAAAGCTGCATGGTTGCATAGCAACGACAGACGCAATGGGGAAATCGGACCGCATACTATTAATAATAAAGGATAATGTGCATTGTAAATGTCAGTAATTTATCTTTGTTGACATTAGAACTTTTTGAACAGGATTCTGCGATAACAGCATAGTCCTGGTTTAGACGTCAGTTAGTGGTTAGACCTGGTTTGAGTCAAAGGATTTAAAAAATCCTGTACATTTAAACTCTTCAATACTTTTACTTTTGACTTATAACGCACATTTTACGGCTACGGATACTTTATGCTTTTACTTACGTAGGAATTTAATCTGATACATTTACTATTATATTAGTAAATCCTTGTTAATAAGTAGTAACTGGCTAAAATTAATAGCGTCACATTCAATTCAAGAATAGTATGAGCTAAGTCATTCACACCAGTCACTTCAAGCAGTTGAAGCGTTATTCAAATTAACATGCTAACATTACCATCTAAAAGCCCATTATAGTCATGGGGGTTTTTGGCAAGTGATACGATGCTAACATGTAGCCTACGTGTTCTTAGAATGAACACAAAACGACAAACTTTGATGTTTATGGAAACTCACCCCATAAGAAACAGAAAAGATCTTGTTGCCTCCAATGAAATAAGTTGTTCGGGCACACTTTCTCTTTGTCGGGGTCTTCTTTGTGGATGTAACCATCTCCGAAGTTTGCACTATGTGTCTGTTTGCCTCTAAATGTCCAATAATTTGCATGTCCTGCCATTCTTTTTCCGCAGCTAAAGAATCCAGCCGTATGTTGTACTTCAAAACATTTTCGGTATAATGGCCACGGTTCAGCTCGTCTGCGATATTCTTTGCGGCGTCCATCTTCATTAAATTTTGATATCAGCTAGAGCCGGCCAGAGCGCTGCATAAATAAGTAGCCACGCTTACCTTGGAGGGCCGCGGCAATAACAAAAGAAACAAAAGCCGGCATATCCGATTCCAGTATGGAAATACAAACAGACAATGACACGCCCCTACTGCGAGATAGAATCTCAGAAAAAACAATTTCAACCTCAAAATGTATGCTTTTAAATAAACCAATACTGCTGTCTAAAACACGGAGATGCTTATTCATGATCTCAACTAACAGATTCTGCAAAAAAAAAAAAAAAAAAATCACCAATTTTGAAAAAAAAAAAAAAAAAAAACGCTTCTTTCTTAGTTTGCTCAATAGTTGTGCTGCCGACTTGTGTCCCTGGTTTCCGTGACGGGTCACATATATCCACTGATAGATGAATCTGCTGATAGATGCCTGCTTTCAAACGCTCCCAAGTGTATCTCTGTAAGCGCTCGGTGAAATCAAATCAAATATGTCTATTTACAACATGTTTTTGAAGCTTTGATCATTGTAGCCAATCACAGACATATCAGTTGAGCACGTGAACATGATGGCCAATCAGAGGTGCTCAAAATGCTAGGGTGAAATGCAGGTATCGTCAAATTTTTTAAATTTCAGTATCGACTTGGTACCGAAGTCGGTATTTTGACAACACTAGTTCCATCTAACTTTCCACATTTCCTTTGGAATCACATGATAAATATCTTAGAATATTTTTGATACTTGAGACTAAAATTGATACTAAACATAATTATCTCCATAATTTCCTCTTAGCTATGAAAGAGCAACCTCTAAGCCAAAGCATTTCATCTGGGAAGTTAGCATGGTTTATAGCTCTGACGGATCCTTGTTTGAGGGTTGAATGAGCGGGCCTGCATGCTCCTCTGAGCTCTGCTTAATGTATTCATATTTACTTCAGTTATCTGGAGCAAACCACATGTTCTTCAGGGTTCTTCTGCTTCAGTAGCCAGTCAGGTCAGCAGTAAACGTGGGTCAGTCATTGATCGGGTCAGGGTAATGGTTTGGAAAGCCTACACCAGCAACAGAGGCCCTGTACGTGGCCCAGAGCCAGAAACATGCAGGGAAAAATCTGTTTCCCAATCAATCAAACTGCTCAGCACACAGGCCAATGATTGATCGACTGCTAGTTCACTGCTGCACGCTTTGGTTCTGACCCAGATAAGAGGCTTTTTCCCCCTGATTTTGGCATTTTGTTTCATCTCAGATAATCACTCATGTTTTTTAATGAATTAATTGCAGTAGTTGCATGTTATTTTAAGTGAATGCAAGTGTGCTGTACTATTTTTATGTATGCATTTAAATAGTGAAATCTGGAAGATAGGAATAGTTCACACAAAAGTTATTATCATTTACTCACCCTCATGTCATAACAATCATGTATGACTTCCATACTTCCACGGAGAAGGAGGAGAAGTAACATCTTAAATTCTCATAATTTCTTGACACAATGCTATTATGTTACTTTACAAGACTTTGAAAACAGCAAAAACATTATGTGGACTATTATTAGGGTTCTTTTTTTTTTTTTTTTTTTTGTGTGTGTGTGTGTGTGTGTGTGTGTGTGTGTGTGTGTGTGTGTGTGTGTGTGTGTGTGTGTGTGTGTGTGTGTGTGTGTGTGTGTGAGTAATTTTTTGGATTTTGGCAGTTCATGTTCTCATTCACTTTCATTGCATGGAAAAGAAAAGCCTGGACTTTCTGCTTAATGTGTCTTTTTGTGTTTGTTAAATGAAATGAAGTAGGGCTGGGCGATATGGCTAAAAACTGTATCACGATATCGGTGTTTCATATCGATAATTATTGATATTTTTTATGACCCATTTAAAATAAGGACCAGGAGAAAAATATATTACATTTAAACATTTTTATTTTAAACTTAACCTTCCTGTGATCATAATCCCCTCAGTTATTAAGACAGAAATGTCAACAACCATGGGAAACTCAAATAATTAAAAGGTAAACATAAGTCTAAAGTAGGGTGACCACCCGTCCCGCATTTTGCGGGACAGTCCCGAAATTAGGAGCTTTGTCCCGCGCATTTCATTTATGTCTGCATTTTTTTTCACCTACAGAAAAACGAGATATTTGTTTTAATCAATACAAAATTGCGAAATTCAGACACGACTTTCTTCTCACGTTAATATTTAATTTAATGCAGGTTCTGTGGCGTTATTATATTGAAAAATGTCGAGAGCGCATCAAATGTGCGAGCAATCTCTCCACTCACAGGCGGATTCCCTTGCACAAAACTTGACGCGCGCGCGCTCTTGCTCAGATATCACATCTGCATGCTCAAACTTTTGTCCTCCTGCATGTGCAGCCGTGAATCTAGAATTGTCTTCTCTCCAGGATTTAATGTTGCCATAAGCGCAACATTATAGTGTGGGCACCCACCGGCAGAAACATTAATCGGCGCATGTGCCAAGTTTGCCAACAAATGTAAATCAATATTTACATAGCGTAATAGTTGTAAATTTATCTGTCTTGCGTGTCACTCCCTACGTTGTTAGGTTACCAGAGAGCGAGTGACTTTGTTAATACAACCAAACTTGCTTCACAACTTCTGTTTTCTTCCGACAAAGAATAAAAAATATTGAACGTTTTATCGAACATATTTTTTATTGATATCGGTCACGTGTCTATCGCGATACATATCATTATCGTTTTATCACCCAGCCCTAAAATGAAGTCATACAGGGAACGGCAAGAGGATGAGTAAATAATGACATCATTTTTGGGTGATCCCCAAAAATGTAAGCAAAAAACTGGATCTGAATAGCCAAACATATGTTGATAAACATACATATTCAGAAGGAGGCATTAATCAGTCCATTGATTATTTCTGAGAAATCTAATATAGGTTTTTTTTAAGAAGCTTAAAGCAGAAGGATAGTCCATATGAAAGAAAAAGACAGAGCCACTGTCCTGTCACTTTAGATGAAGTTTTTCACACACCTCAGATTTGCTCGTTTAACTCACCCATGCTGGCTTCAGGCACTACAAACAGCTGTCATTTTAATGGTGAGCTGCCAAAATCACTGAGGAAAGGACCAAAAAAAATCTACTTTGTTGTCAGCTTTCATACTTTCTGTATACACCAGTTTGAGCAGGTTAAAATGCAGTGCTGGAGAAATGTTCTAGAATGGTAGTGCTCTGTTTCAAACACAAGTGAGCTGCCTACCTTGATGGCATTTTAGGAATCATATGCTCACTTTTATTTTCAAAACAGTAGACAGCAAAATTATGATACCTTACCATTACTTTTTTAAAGCAAGGATGCATTAAATTAACCACATGTGACAGTAAAGACATTTATAATATTTGTATATATGATTTCTATTTCAAACAAATGCCATGAATATTTCAGCCATGAAACTCTATTCAAACGAATGCATCAAACGAATGCACTATCGCTGCGCACTGTGCAAGTTCTCTTTCTAGCCTTCCACCTCCCCAGCACCACCTGCCTAGATCTGGTTCAGGGGTTTCCCTCTCTCTAGCAGCAGCAACAACATGTTTCCTTTAAAGCAGAACTAAGTAACTCTTTTTACCTTCATAAATAGTTTTCTGAGTCCTTACGATGGTTAATTGACTTGTAGTGGTGTGTTTGAGGCGTGCACTAACCCCCTCTGGCACGTCTATGTCAAAATACAGCACTTGTAAGTTGAGCTGCACCGACCCGAAACAATCTCGCCTCATGTTCACGTTCATGCGAGAGTGACAAAATGCTTTACTGTAATTCAAAAACAATGTATATATTATGACTTTATAAGATAATTTCGAAAATTACCCACCTCCATCGAGATTTCTTGTACTGTATTTGCAAAACTACTGTGCTGGTGAGCGTTGTAGTCGTTGTAGTCCAGAGCTGCGCTTTGGAGTATTTAAGACAGTGTGATTCACTGAAGGAACCTGTAGGGGGAGCTTCGCAAATCTTACTGAGTTCCGCTTTAATTTATGTTCCGAGCATTTAGTAGTAGTGAGTCATGTTCTCCAGCAGCAGCAGCGTAGCAGATCTATTCCATCAAAACCAAACCTTTTATTAATAAATGTTTCATAAATTATTCCGACAGTTGTCATGACTGAAATGCTGTTCTTATGTGCTTTGTATTCATCAAAAAATCCTGAATAATTTGTATTACATTTTCCACAGAAATATTAAGCAGCACAACTGCTTTCAACATTAATAATAATAAGAAATGTTTCTTGAGCAGCATATCAGCAAATTCGAATGATTTCAAAGGATCATTGAAGACTGGAGTAATGATGTTAAAAATGTAGCTTTGCCATCAAATGAATAAATTATATTTTAAAATATAACAGAAAACAATTATTTTAAAGGTGCCCTAGAATCAAAATTTTAATTTACCTCGGCATAGTTGAATAACAAGAGTTCAGTACATGAAAAAGACATACATTGAGTTTCAAACTTCATTGCTTCCTCCTTCTTATGTAAATCTCATTTGTTTAAAAGACTTCCGGAAAACACGTGGATCTCAACATAAAACCGACTGTTACGTAACAGTCGGGATCATTAATGTGTATGACCCCAATATTTGCATATATGCCAGCCCATGTTCAAGGCATTAGACAAGGAAAGGCAGTATTAACGTCTGGATCTGTGCACAGACAAGGTAAGCCAGCAAGAACAACTGCGAAAAATGGCAGATGGATCGATAATAATTGACGTGATTCATGATAACATGATATTTTTAGTGATATTTGTAAATTGTCTTTCTAAATGTTTCGTTAGCATGTTGCTAATGTTAAATGTGGTTAAAGTTACCATCGTTTCTTACTGTATTCACGGAGACAAGAGCCGTCACTATTTTTATTTTTAAACTTGTGCAGTCTGTATAATGCATAAACACATCTTCAATTTTTATAAATCTCTCCAACAGTGTAGCATTAGCCGTTAGCCACAGAACATAGCCTCAAACTCATTCCGAATCAAATGTAAACATCAAAATAAATACTTTACTCAAATAATTCGAAGCATGCATACAGCATGCATGATGAACATGCATGGCGAACATCTTGGACACCTTAGACTTATATTACACCTTATATTACATCTTGTGAAAAAGCATTATTGGGCACCTTTAAATTGCAATAAGATTTCACAATATTACAGTTTATATTGCATTTTTGATCAAATAAATGCAGCCTTGGTGAGCATAAGAGACTTCTTTCAAAAACAATACCTAACTTCTGAATGGTACTATATATATGTAGTAGATTAGGCAATCCCAAAATGCAGTGTGTTCCATGAAAAGTGTGTACAAAGAATAAAATTAGACTGCCATGATCACATTCTTTGGATCTTGTTGGTCAGTATTCTTTGGAATTATTTGTTTGTAATTAAAATAAGTTGTAAAATCAGTACTAAAAAGTAGCTATTGATTTTAAATCAATCACTTGTTGTGATTATTCTTTCTTAGAAGACAGCTGCCTATGTATGCAGTCATGGTATGGTGAGGAATGGCACAGAAACCATTCCCTGGTCTGTATAATTGTAAGAGTGATAAAGAGAGCTATCTCAGTGTGTGTGTGTGTGTGTGCGTGCGTTTGTGTGTGTGTGTGTGTGTGTGTGTGTGTGTGTGTGTGTGTGTGTGTGTGTGTGTGAAAGAAAGAGGAGAGGACAGTTGGGACCCATAAATACACACGCCTGCGGTGTGTGCATGTATATTATTATCTCCACTCTCTCTCTGACAGCACTGATTTGTAGATTGGCTGATAGTCTGTTGTTTGTTTGGTTATTTATTCAGGAGTAGTGCTCTCCATTCTCTGAGCTGTCTAGTGCATATTTAATGCTTTGCTTTAGAAGCTCATATTACCCAGCGCTCTGTCTTTTACACTCAGATATATGTGTGTTAGTGTGTCCTGAGGTTTGTGTTCCTGAAGTGTGTGTACACAGCAGTGGAAATTTGGATTTTTTTATTTTTTTTTCTAAGAAAGATGTGAAACAGGTCAGAACCGAAGAAATACAGCTGTGTTTCGGTGATTTTCACCATAGGACAGGTTTTGTTTGGCAATGTGAAACAGAGACACCTGAAAAGCATCTTCACAAATTACTTCTGGTTTTTGATTTACTTAAGACCTCAGATGCCTTTGGAAACACAATCCAAACAGCCAAAAGTGCAGCAATCAAAGTACCCATGACAAACCTATTGCTTTAGCAATAGCAAAACTATTTTTTCTCAAATGAATAATTCATGGCAGGACATAAATATAACACCATAAAGTGTTAGGCCACAAGAGATTTCATTAGAGTAATTTTAATGGGGTCATGGCATGTTCCTTGGGGTTGACTTATAATGAAATAAAGTTTTTTTTTTTTTTATTATTTATTTTTTTTTTTTTTGCCAAAGCCAAAAGCTCCCCCCAGACTACCATAGTAGTATCAAACTACCACACTTTGGCAGTTTGATACATGCTTCGAACCACTGATTCAAAACAAAAGATTGGTAAAGCTTCAAAGCTTCATGAAGCAGTGTTTTGAAATCACCCATCAATAGATGTTGTTGAATAAAGTCGTTATTTTGTTTGGCCCACAAAAAGTATTCTCATGTCTTCATAACATAAAGGTTGAACCACTGTAGTCACATGAACTGTTTTAAATATAGTACCTTTCTGGGCATTTGAAAGTGTAAATTAGTTTTTAATGCAGGCCTCACTGAGCCATCTGATTTTATCAAAAACTGTGTGTTCCGAAGATGAACGAAGGTCTTACGGATGTGGAACAACATGAGGGTGAGTAATTAATGACAGAATTTTTGGGTGAACTAACCCTTTAAGCTAAATTCCAGTGGTTGTGGCCTGTGGTGCGATGATGTATAACTATTCGTCGATGTCTTGTGCAGGAGGCAGGAATATGCAAATGTATTTGCCTGTGTGATGTCACAAATACCACAATATCCAAACGAGCTGTTTTTTGGAGTTTGATTAAATAAATGCTTTGTTTATAATGAGAAAGATGTTTTATACTTGGAAACTTGCAGGATGTTTTAATGGTACAAAGTTGTCTGGCTATCACCAGACCAAGCTCAATTTAAAATTGAACATTGGTCTGGGGAGTCTCTTTGTATTTTCTTCTGCACAAGTGGCATGATCAACAAGCATTATTCATGCAATTGAATAGTCCTTCAACCAATCAGATCAACGATCTGGGTGACATACTTTGCAGAGCAACGCAAAAACTCCAGACAGGTTTAGTTAGCATTGATCAGCGATTTGCAGAAGCAGCAATGGCATCGAAAGTGAGTGGTATTTACACCCACTCAAGCGATTTGTTTGCTAAACTAAAGAAGTCATTCAGCATCGTCGAGAGGTTAAAAGGAATTGACCCTTCGCAAAGCCCCGCCCCCCTTAGTTACTGTTGCTTTGTCCGACAAGCCATGGCGCTGTCACGCCACACGCAGTGAAAAATACATTGTATACAAATACAAATACAAATACAAAAATACAATACATACAAATACATCTCTTCCTACTAGTCCATCTATAGCATCAAATAAACATGAATGAACACGAGAATGAATGTTGTTTCAAATGCGGAAAGACATCAATATACACAGTTTTTCAAGTTTAACTCCACCGAGGTTAATCTTCTAACTCCTGACTGCTTTGTCAGACAAAATGGCGGATTCTGCATTCTGATTGGTTAGATCGCTTGTCAATCAAAGGTCGTGTGAGAGACGGGTAGACGTCACTGTGTTATACCTGCCAATAGCGAGCAAGGTGGATAAGCCAGTCTGTGATTGGTTGCCGCAAAAGTGTAACAGAAGCAGTAGAAATGAATGTACGGGCGAAATCAAATCGCCGGCAGATCAGGCTGGGTTTACCCAGTTTAGGTACAAAGACCTCTTATATGTCAAAAGATCAAGGCAAATTAGATTTTTCATGTCATGACCCCTTTTACACAGTTATGGGGTATTAGGCATAATGAAAAGAGCCATTTTGTATTCAATATTTCTGTCGTTTTCCAGTAAAAATCTCTAAACACCTTTGACGCACAATTAATTTGCTTGAGAAGCAAAATTGTGTAAGATATTAAGATTGTAAATTCAAGTATTTATAAAAATATTTTAATGATAATAGTAGCAGTATAATTGTATTTTTATTTTGTGTATATATGTATATCAGCGTATGTTTTCAGTGTTATCATTCCAGTGTCACATAATCCTTCAGAATATGCTGATTTGTTGCTCATGTAACATTATTCTTATTATATCTTGTAATGTTGAAAACAGTTGCTGCTTAATTTTTTTTTTTTGTGTGGAAACAATGATACATTAATTTCCTGAAGGAGACCTGGAAAAAGTCAATTTTGCTTCTCAGCTAAATGTGTCTCTTTTGAATGATGTTTATATTTTCCCACAGATGTGTATATTGACTGCTTTACCATGCATTTCATTCAGTCGGAATTTGGAGGCAAAACCATCCATTTTATAAAAATGAATTACAGTCTGCATGGACCTATTCCTTTGCTGTAGTAGCAGTGTGTGTGTGATTTATTTCACTTTGCTCTCACAGGACTGAATGTCGCAGTATGTTTTTATTCTTCTGTAATTGGTTAACCATGCTGAAAACGTATTGCCACGCTTGAAGCCTTTGTGTGATGGCCCATTTCTATGCAAACCACATGCATACGCAGCACTAATACACACACACATACACAGAGGCTGGATGGCCTCCTCATTGTGCATTGTGTGCAGGCAGCTTTCGGACAGACCTAGTTGACCCTTTCACCGCCTGTGACATTGAATGGGATGGAGGGGGTGCGTCTCTCATTCTCTCTTCTTCATCAATCACACCATCCCCTCTCTTCATGGATGGATGTGAACGGCTGGATTTGATCTTTTCCACAGGTCTCTAGTTCAGCATCGCTGAGCTCACGGCAGAAAGCCATTAATATTACAAATATTCAAATAACTTTATTTAACATTCAAGGGAGTGGTGGGCAGAGAGAATTTCACTAGCAGCTATCTGAGTTACTGGAGAGAGGCATGTTGAAATAGATAGATCCATCTTGACTGTGTTATTAATGTACTAATGATCTGAGGTGTAGTATATATGAAGATGAGCTGTTCACTGGAGTCAAACATGCAACATGCAATTCAATTTTAGTCTATTTCTCACTTAAACTTATCATATGAACTAATTTGATGTACTTTTCAGAGCTTGACTTTTTTCAGTCCTTATCCATCTTTGTGTTTCTACAGGTTAAACAGAAATAACAATGCAGGTTTAGTACGACATGAGGATGATTTAATTTATGGGCAAACTAACCTTTTAATATTGCTTCTGCCAAGCAGAATTGCTTTTTCTGATAATTATGTTCTTGTGCACAGATAATCTCTGTGATATCTAAAATTGTTTTTTTAATAATTATTAGCACAGTATAATCTTTCACACTTATTATAGTAAATGGATGGAACAAATCACAGTGCCATTCATCCACTTTTTCATTATTGCAAATTTATAAGATTTGCTCAGTGTTTCATTTGTTTTGAGATCCTTACATTATTTTGACTTCATATTTTGGCTAAATTTCTCCACTTGATTTGTTAATCATAAGCAGGCTTTGAAAGCTGAAATGTTCTTTCTGATAATGATGGCTGTTAATATGAAAATGTATGCATATCATTATTCTTCCTTTATGGATGCAAATGACGTTGCATTATTTGAATATTCATTCTGATTGGTTATTTTATTATCTTTCACGATGTCAGCCTCTTCTGACATTTGAGCAGGGATTATATTATACTTAATGTATATTATAAATTATGCGCATACATTATACATTACATATATATAATATATATATATATATATATATATATATATATATATATATATATATATATATATATATATTTTTTTTTTTTTTTTTTTTTATTAAAACAACAGTTAATTTGATTGTGTCTTTTCTGTTGCAAACTGAGAGTTATTGAGACCAGCCTCTAATCAGCTTTACTTGGGATTATGCTGAAAGGTCAATAAAAATATTAAATAAATAATAGACAAATAATAGTGTTAATTAAGAGATAATTGCAGAATAACTAAATTGTAAGTGATATCCAAACTACCATTAAATCAAGTTATTCAGCTATGCTGGAACGTCTCTTAGAAAAAGTTGTGGTAACACTTGATGGTCCCCTTTATCATTTGTTGCACCTACGTGTCAGCTAACTCTCATTAAACTGTTTGCTTAATATCTGCTAACACTTTATTACGATGGTCCCCAACAGACATTCTACTAAGTAGGGTGAATTCAGGTTGATTGGGATGCTTTTTTCCATTGCCACGTTGGAGTTTTTCCCTATTTTGTACCTTGCTTTTAAATTGCCAATTCAAAAGTGAAAGTAAAATGCTCACGACAGCACGGACATTCATAACGGTGTGGAGCAGAGCAAGTGTGTTCAGTTAATTCATAGGAATGGACTGAAAATGCTCGCTCTGCTCTGCTTGCTCCGTGCCAGTGGACACACTGTTATGGATGCCCATGCGATCATGCACATTTTGCTTTCGCTTTTGGATTAGCGCCAATTTGGGTGCGGCAATTGCTTAAAGGTGCCCTAGATCCAGTTTTTACAAGATGTAATATAAGTGTAAGGTGTCCCCTGAATGTGTCTGTGAAGTTTCAGCTCAAAATACCCCATCGTTTTTTTTTTTTTTTTTTGTATGGGTTTTTTTTTATACATTTTTTTAACTGCCTATTTTGGGACATCATTAACTTTGCACCGATTCAGCGTGCAGCCCCTTTAAATTGCGCGCTCCCCGCCCCCGAGCTATTGACTATAATACAGTGCATTTATAAAGTTCACACAGCTAATATAACCCTCAAATGGATCTTTATAAGGTGTTTGTCATGCATACTTCATGCATGCATCGGATCATGTGAGTATAGTATTTATTTGGATGTTAACATTTGATTCTGAATGAGTTTGATAGTGCTCCATGGCTAACGGGCTAACATTACACACTGTTGGAGAGATTTATAAAGAATGAAGTTGTGTTTATGCATTATACAGACTGCAAGTGTTTAATAAAGAAAATAGCGATGGCTCTCTTGTCTCCGTGAATGCAGTAAGAAACTATGGTAACTTTAACCACATTTAACAATACATTAGCAACATGCTAACAAAACATTTAGAAAGACAATTCACAAATATCACTAAAAAATATCATGCAATCATGGATCATGTCAGTTATTATCAATCCATCTGCCATTTTTTGCTATTGTCCTTGCTTGCTTACTTAGTCTGATGATTCAGCTGTGCATTCAGACCAAACGTTAATACTGCCTGCCATTGTCTAATGCCTTGAACATGGGCTGGCATATGCAAATATTGGGGTCACACATATTAATGATCCCGACTGTTACGTAACAGTCGGTGTTATTTTGAGATTCACCTGTTTTTCAGAGGTCTTTTAAACAAATGAGATTTACATAAGAAGGAGGAAGCAATGGAGTTTGAAACTCAATGTATCTCTTTTCCATGTACTGAACTCTTGTTATTCAACTATGCCAAGGTAAATTCAATTTTTGATTCTAGGGCACCTTTAAATGGTGGGTTCATTATTATTCTTAATGAAAAACACAACAACAAAACGTCTTGGGTTACGAGTGTAACCCTTGTTCCCTGAGTAAGGGAACGAGACGCTACGTCGTTGACGTGATGGGAATCCTCTGTGTTTTTGTGTTCGTGAAGCACCACTGTATCCAACCAATGAGAGAGAGAACGTGACGTCATAGGCGGGCGACGTCGCGGACTATAAAGCACGCCCAAAAACAGAGAACGCTAGCTTCTGTGATATGTCTGAAGGAAGCGCTCCAGGCATGCAGGAGGTACGGCAACATGACGTAGCGTCTCGTTCCCTTACTCAGGGAACAAGGGTTACACTCGTAACCCAAGACGTTCCCTTTCGTGGGAACTATCGACGCTACGTCGTTGACGTGATGGGAACGCTGTCCCAACTATGCCGTGCCTCCGAGTGCCTGGCTGCCATCTTGTAGCACCAAAGCACCCGGAGTAATACTAACATTTAGGTCATAAAACCTAACAAAAGTATGCTGGGATGACCACCCCGCAGCACCACAAATATCAGCCAGGGAAACACCCGACCTGTGAGCTGTTGATGCCGCCATACCTCTTGTTGAGTGCGCCCTAATGTTCAAAGGACACGGGAGCCCTAAGGCTCTATAAGAAAGTGTGATGGCCTCAACCACCCACTTACTCATTCTTTGTTTGGAGGCTGGGCCCCCCGATTCGGGGACCCATAACATACAAAAAGCTGGTCAGATTTTCTCCACAGGGCAGCTCTGTGGACGTAAGTATCCAGCGCCCTCACTGGGCACAGCAGGTTAAGTCTCCCCTGATCCGGTGTAGTAAACGGAGGGGGATAAAAAGCCTCCAGAACAATGGGACCTGGGACCCTGGTGGGGACTTTGGGTATGTAACCAGGCCTTGTATGCAGGAAGGCCTTAACCATACCTGGTGCAAACTCTAAACATGATGGTAACACCGAAAGAGCTTGAAGGTCACCTATTCTTTTCAATGAAGAAATGGCTAATAAGAACACAGTCTTCAATGTTAGCATTTTGTCCGACACATCTTCCAAAGGTTCAAAGGGCGCCTCAGCCAACCCTTGTAACACAATGGCCAAGTCCCAGGTCGGAGATTTTGGGCGCACTGAGGGCCTCAACCTCAGTGCGCCACGAAGGAAGATCGTGCCGCCCGCTTGGGACAGGAGATCCTGTCTGAACGGAAGCTCCAGAGGAGAGCCGTAAAGGAGAGAAACTAGGTCCGCAAACCAAATTCTCGTTGGCCAGCAAGGAGCCACCAATATTAGATGCACCCCTTCCTGGCGTACTTTGTCCAGAACTCCCGGGAGCAGAGAGACTGGGGGAAACGCATACAGGCGTCGCCTCGGCCACGTCTGTATCATGGCATCCAACCCCAGAGGAGCTGGGTGCCTCAGAGAATACCACAGAGGGCAATGGGTTGACTCCTCTGTGGCAAAGAGATCGACTTCCGCTCGACCGAACACTTTCCATATGAGCTCCACTACCTCGGAGTGGAGCTTCCATTCCCCCGGACTCGCGCCTTGCCTCGACAGGGCGTCCGCCCCCATATTCAGATACCCTGGGATATACGCCGCTTTCAACGAGAGTAACTTCCCCTGGGTCCAAAGGAGGATACGGCTGACTAGCTCGCACAGTGGACGAGACCGCAGCCCCCCTTGGTGATTTATATAAGAGACCACCGTAGTGTTGTCTGTCTGGATCAACACATGGTGGCCCCTCAGGTCGGATAGGAAGTGTTTCAGAGCCTGAAACACTGCCAGCATCTCCAGCCGATTTATGTGCCAGGAGGCCTGGTGTATATCCCACCGACCTTGAGCTGAGCGACCACTCATGATCGCTCCCCAGCCCGTGAGGGACGCATCTGTCGTAAGCATTATGCGACGACATGAAGTTCCCAACACGGGTCCCTGGGACAGGAACCAAGGCTTTTTCCACATCCGTCTCTCTATCTCCCTGTCGCTCTCTCTCTCTGTTTGTCTCTGTCTCTCGTTTCCCTCGGTTCTTTCAAAAGTCATCGAGGACACAGTGGTTTGAAAAGTGAGTGTGTTTTAATGCTGGTTAATTACACATTTGAAGAGCACAAACAAACCCTCCCCTCGGCGCTGCCTCTCAGAAGTGTCACGGCTCCATCTCTGTGATCTTTGTGTTTACTCCATGTACACAAAGCTATGAAAACAGAAGAGCACTTCGCTAGCTTTGCTCTGATGGAGAGAGAGCTTTTTGGCTTCATGTTGAGGGAGGATAAACTCTGACCATGAGTTCTGTAAGAACACTAGATGCCTTTTAACTGAGACTTTAAAGTGGAACCTCTGAGCTTTTAGCTCCTGTGAAATCATCAGTTCATGTGATTCTGTCCGCCTACTTACACAAACGCAGTTTATTAGTGTTTGATATGGTATCACTGGTACTGTTGCTCATACTGAAGGATGGAGGTTTGTTCTAAAATTGTGCTGCTTGTTGTGGAGAGGTGTGATCTTACTTTTCTTAGGCATTAGACTTACTGGACCAAGTCGGTACTGATTTTTTTTTTTAAAAAGTGACAGTACCAGCATTTCCCTGTAGCATTTTGAGCACTGTTGAGCAGATTCATAAACACCTCTGATTGGCCGTTGTGTTCACTATCTCAACAGGTATGTCTGTGATTGGCTACAACTCTTCAAAAACATATGTGACCAGTCACGGAAAGTAGGGACACAAGTCGGTTCTGGGACATTTTGAGTTATTCACAGATTCTGAAAGTGTAGTCTCCAAGCTTTCCAACGATGTGTAACACATGGAAATCTGATGATATTTGGAGAAGTTGTGGCCATTTGAAGGTAGGCACTCAAAAAAGCTCAAAGTGCAGAAAATGACCTAAAGATTTTGCAGTTCTCGCCTGTTCTCACCTGCTGGGAGTGACAATAGGGCTCATTTACATCTCATTTAGATAAGCCATACCCCCTGTAAAGCTGCATGGTTGCATAGCAACGACAGACGCAATGGGGAAATCGGACCGCATACTATTAATAATAAAGGATAATGTGCATTGTAAATGTCAGTAATTTATCTTTGTTGACATTAGAACTTTTTGAACAGGATTCTGCGATAACAGCATAGTCCTGGTTTAGACGTCAGTTAGTGGTTAGACCTGGTTTGAGTCAAAGGATTTAAAAAATCCTGTACATTTAAACTCTTCAATACTTTTACTTTTGACTTATAACGCACATTTTACGGCTACGGATACTTTATGCTTTTACTTACGTAGGAATTTAATCTGATACATTTACTATTATATTAGTTAATCCTTGTTAATAAGTAGTAACTGGCTAAAATTAATAGCGTCACATTCAATTCAAGAATAGTAAGGTTTACATGAGCTAAGTCATTCACACCAGTCACTTCAAGCAGTTGAAGCGTTATTCAAATTAACATGCTAACATTACCATCTAAAAGCCCATTATAGTCATGGGGGTTTTTGGCAAGTGATACGATGCTAACATGTAGCCTACGTGTTCTTAGAATGAACACAAAACGACAAACTTTGATGTTTATGGAAACTCACCCCATAAGAAACAGAAAAGATCTTGTTGCCTCCAATGAAATAAGTTGTTCGGGCACACTTTCTCTTTGTCGGGGTCTTCTTTGTGGATGTAACCATCTCCGAAGTTTGCACTATGTGTCTGTTTGCCTCTAAATGTCCAATAATTCGCATGTCCTGCCATTCTTTTTCCGCAGCTAAAGAATCCAGCTGTATGTTGTACTTCAAAACATTTTCGGTATAATGGCCACGGTTCAGCTCGTCTGCGATATTCTTTGCGGCGTCCATCTTCATTAAATTTTGATATCAGCTAGAGCCGGCCAGAGCGCTGCATAAATAAGTAGCCACGCTTACCTTGGAGGGCCGCGGCAATAACAAAAGAAACAAAAGCCGGCATATCCGATTCCAGTATGGAAATACAAACAGACAATGACACGCCCCTACTGCGAGATAGAATCTCAGAAAAAACAATTTCAACCTCAAAATGTATGCTTTTAAATAAACCAATACTGCTGTCTAAAACACGGAGATGCTTATTCATGATCTCAACTAACAGATTCTGCAAAAAAAAAAAAAAAATCACCAATTTTTAAAAAAAAAAAAAAAAAAACGCTTCTTTCTTAGTTTGCTCAATAGTTGTGCTGCCGACTTGTGTCCCTGGTTTCCGTGACGGGTCACATATATCCACTGATAGATGAATCTGCTGATAGATGCCTGCTTTCAAACGCTCCCAAGTGTATCTCTGTAAGCGCTCGGTGAAATCAAATCAAATATGTCTATTTACAACATGTTTTTGAAGCTTTGATCATTGTAGCCAATCACAGACATATCAGTTGAGCACGTGAACATGATGGCCAATCAGAGGTGCTCAAAATGCTAGGGTGAAATGCAGGTATCGTCAAATTTTTTAAATTTCAGTATCGACTTGGTACCGAAGTCGGTATTTTGACAACACTAGTTCCATCTAACTTTCCACATTTCCTTTGGAATCACATGATAAATATCTTAGAATATTTTTGATACTTGAGACTAAAATTGATACTAAACATAATTATCTCCATAATTTCCTCTTAGCTATGAAAGAGCAACCTCTAAGCCAAAGCATTTCATCTGGGAAGTTAGCATGGTTTATAGCTCTGACGGATCCTTGTTTGAGGGTTGAATGAGCGGGCCTGCATGCTCCTCTGAGCTCTGCTTAATGTATTCATATTTACTTCAGTTATCTGGAGCAAACCACATGTTCTTCAGGGTTCTTCTGCTTCAGTAGCCAGTCAGGTCAGCAGTAAACGTGGGTCAGTCATTGATCGGGTCAGGGTAATGGTTTGGAAAGCCTACACCAGCAACAGAGGCCCTGTACGTGGCCCAGAGCCAGAAACATGCAGGGAAAAATCTGTTTCCCAATCAATCAAACTGCTCAGCACACAGGCCAATGATTGATCGACTGCTAGTTCACTGCTGCACGCTTTGGTTCTGACCCAGATAAGAGGCTTTTTCCCCCTGATTTTGGCATTTTGTTTCATCTCAGATAATCACTCATGTTTTTTAATGAATTAATTGCAGTAGTTGCATGTTATTTTAAGTGAATGCAAGTGTGCTGTACTATTTTTATGTATGCATTTAAATAGTGAAATCTGGAAGATAGGAATAGTTCACACAAAAGTTATTATCATTTACTCACCCTCATGTCATAACAATCATGTATGACTTCCATACTTCCACGGAGAAGGAGGAGAAGTAACATCTTAAATTCTCATAATTTCTTGACACAATGCTATTATGTTACTTTACAAGACTTTGAAAACAGCAAAAACATTATGTGGACTATTATTAGGGTTCTTTTTTTTTTTTTTTTTTTTTGTGTGTGTGTGTGTGTGTGTGTGTGTGTGTGTGTGTGTGTGTGTGTGTGTGTGTGTGTGTGTGTGTGTGTGTGTGTGTGTGTGTGTGTGAGTAATTTTTTGGATTTTGGCAGTTCATGTTCTCATTCACTTTCATTGCATGGAAAAGAAAAGCCTGGACTTTCTGCTTAATGTGTCTTTTTGTGTTTGTTAAATGAAATGAAGTAGGGCTGGGCGATATGGCTAAAAACTGTATCACGATATCGGTGTTTCATATCGATAATTATTGATATTTTTTATGACCCATTTAAAATAAGGACCAGGAGAAAAATATATTACATTTAAACATTTTTATTTTAAACTTAACCTTCCTGTGATCATAATCCCCTCAGTTATTAAGACAGAAATGTCAACAACCATGGGAAACTCAAATAATTAAAAGGTAAACATAAGTCTAAAGTAGGGTGACCACCCGTCCCGCATTTTGCGGGACAGTCCCGAAATTAGGAGCTTTGTCCCGCGCATTTCATTTATGTCTGCATTTTTTTTTCACCTACAGAAAAACGAGATATTTGTTTTAATCAATACAAAATTGCGAAATTCAGACACGACTTTCTTCTCACGTTAATATTTAATTTAATGCAGGTTCTGTGGCGTTATTATATTGAAAAATGTCGAGAGCGCATCAAATGTGCGAGCAATCTCTCCACTCACAGGCGGATTCCCTTGCACAAAACTTGACGCGCGCGCGCTCTTGCTCAGATATCACATCTGCATGCTCAAACTTTTGTCCTCCTGCATGTGCAGCCGTGAATCTAGAATTGTCTTCTCTCCAGGATTTAATGTTGCCATAAGCGCAACATTATAGTGTGGGCACCCACCGGCAGAAACATTAATCGGCGCATGTGCCAAGTTTGCCAACAAATGTAAATCAATATTTACATAGCGTAATAGTTGTAAATTTATCTGTCTTGCGTGTCACTCCCTACGTTGTTAGGTTACCAGAGAGCGAGTGACTTTGTTAATACAACCAAACTTGCTTCACAACTTCTGTTTTCTTCCGACAAAGAATAAAAAATATTGAACGTTTTATCGAACATATTTTTTATTGATATCGGTCACGTGTCTATCGCGATACATATCATTATCGTTTTATCACCCAGCCCTAAAATGAAGTCATACAGGGAACGGCAAGAGGATGAGTAAATAATGACATCATTTTTGGGTGATCCCCAAAAATGTAAGCAAAAAACTGGATCTGAATAGCCAAACATATGTTGATAAACATACATATTCAGAAGGAGGCATTAATCAGTCCATTGATTATTTCTGAGAAATCTAATATAGGTTTTTTTTAAGAAGCTTAAAGCAGAAGGATAGTCCATATGAAAGAAAAAGACAGAGCCACTGTCCTGTCACTTTAGATGAAGTTTTTCACACACCTCAGATTTGCTCGTTTAACTCACCCATGCTGGCTTCAGGCACTACAAACAGCTGTCATTTTAATGGTGAGCTGCCAAAATCACTGAGGAAAGGACCAAAAAATCTACTTTGTTGTCAGCTTTCATACTTTCTGTATACACCAGTTTGAGCAGGTTAAAATGCAGTGCTGGAGAAATGTTCTAGAATGGTAGTGCTCTGTTTCAAACACAAGTGAGCTGCCTACCTTGATGGCATTTTAGGAATCATATGCTCACTTTTATTTTCAAAACAGTAGACAGCAAAATTATGATACCTTACCATTACTTTTTTAAAGCAAGGATGCATTAAATTAACCACATGTGACAGTAAAGACATTTATAATATTTGTATATATGATTTCTATTTCAAACAAATGCCATGAATATTTCAGCCATGAAACTCTATTCAAACGAATGCATCAAACGAATGCACTATCGCTGCGCACTGTGCAAGTTCTCTTTCTAGCCTTCCACCTCCCCAGCACCACCTGCCTAGATCTGGTTCAGGGGTTTCCCTCTCTCTAGCAGCAGCAACAACATGTTTCCTTTAAAGCAGAACTAAGTAACTCTTTTTACCTTCATAAATAGTTTTCTGAGTCCTTACGATGGTTAATTGACTTGTAGTGGTGTGTTTGAGGCGTGCACTAACCCCCTCTGGCACGTCTATGTCAAAATACAGCACTTGTAAGTTGAGCTGCACCGACCCGAAACAATCTCGCCTCATGTTCACGTTCATGCGAGAGTGACAAAATGCTTTACTGTAATTCAAAAACAATGTATATATTATGACTTTATAAGATAATTTCGAAAATTACCCACCTCCATCGAGATTTCTTGTACTGTATTTGCAAAACTACTGTGCTGGTGAGCGTTGTAGTCGTTGTAGTCCAGAGCTGCGCTTTGGAGTATTTAAGACAGTGTGATTCACTGAAGGAACCTGTAGGGGGAGCTTCGCAAATCTTACTGAGTTCCGCTTTAATTTATGTTCCGAGCATTTAGTAGTAGTGAGTCATGTTCTCCAGCAGCAGCAGCGTAGCAGATCTATTCCATCAAAACCAAACCTTTTATTAATAAATGTTTCATAAATTATTCCGACAGTTGTCATGACTGAAATGCTGTTCTTATGTGCTTTGTATTCATCAAAAAATCCTGAATAATTTGTATTACATTTTCCACAGAAATATTAAGCAGCACAACTGCTTTCAACATTAATAATAATAAGAAATGTTTCTTGAGCAGCATATCAGCAAATTCGAATGATTTCAAAGGATCATTGAAGACTGGAGTAATGATGTTAAAAATGTAGCTTTGCCATCAAATGAATAAATTATATTTTAAAATATAACAGAAAACAATTATTTTAAAGGTGCCCTAGAATCAAAATTTTAATTTACCTCGGCATAGTTGAATAACAAGAGTTCAGTACATGAAAAAGACATACATTGAGTTTCAAACTTCATTGCTTCCTCCTTCTTATGTAAATCTCATTTGTTTAAAAGACTTCCGGAAAACACGTGGATCTCAACATAAAACCGACTGTTACGTAACAGTCGGGATCATTAATGTGTATGACCCCAATATTTGCATATATGCCAGCCCATGTTCAAGGCATTAGACAAGGAAAGGCAGTATTAACGTCTGGATCTGTGCACAGACAAGGTAAGCCAGCAAGAACAACTGCGAAAAATGGCAGATGGATCGATAATAATTGACGTGATTCATGATAACATGATATTTTTAGTGATATTTGTAAATTGTCTTTCTAAATGTTTCGTTAGCATGTTGCTAATGTTAAATGTGGTTAAAGTTACCATCGTTTCTTACTGTATTCACGGAGACAAGAGCCGTCACTATTTTTATTTTTAAACTTGTGCAGTCTGTATAATGCATAAACACATCTTCAATTTTTATAAATCTCTCCAACAGTGTAGCATTAGCCGTTAGCCACAGAACATAGCCTCAAACTCATTCCGAATCAAATGTAAACATCAAAATAAATACTTTACTCAAATAATTCGAAGCATGCATACAGCATGCATGATGAACATGCATGGCGAACATCTTGGACACCTTAGACTTATATTACACCTTATATTACATCTTGTGAAAAAGCATTATTGGGCACCTTTAAATTGCAATAAGATTTCACAATATTACAGTTTATATTGCATTTTTGATCAAATAAATGCAGCCTTGGTGAGCATAAGAGACTTCTTTCAAAAACAATACCTAACTTCTGAATGGTACTATATATATGTAGTAGATTAGGCAATCCCAAAATGCAGTGTGTTCCATGAAAAGTGTGTACAAAGAATAAAATTAGACTGCCATGATCACATTCTTTGGATCTTGTTGGTCAGTATTCTTTGGAATTATTTGTTTGTAATTAAAATAAGTTGTAAAATCAGTACTAAAAAGTAGCTATTGATTTTAAATCAATCACTTGTTGTGATTATTCTTTCTTAGAAGACAGCTGCCTATGTATGCAGTCATGGTATGGTGAGGAATGGCACAGAAACCATTCCCTGGTCTGTATAATTGTAAGAGTGATAAAGAGAGCTATCTCAGTGTGTGTGTGTGTGTGTGCGTGCGTTTGTGTGTGTGTGTGTGTGTGTGTGTGTGTGTGTGTGTGTGTGTGTGTGTGTGTGTGAAAGAAAGAGGAGAGGACAGTTGGGACCCATAAATACACACGCCTGCGGTGTGTGCATGTATATTATTATCTCCACTCTCTCTCTGACAGCACTGATTTGTAGATTGGCTGATAGTCTGTTGTTTGTTTGGTTATTTATTCAGGAGTAGTGCTCTCCATTCTCTGAGCTGTCTAGTGCATATTTAATGCTTTGCTTTAGAAGCTCATATTACCCAGCGCTCTGTCTTTTACACTCAGATATATGTGTGTTAGTGTGTCCTGAGGTTTGTGTTCCTGAAGTGTGTGTACACAGCAGTGGAAATTTGGATTTTTTTATTTTTTTTTCTAAGAAAGATGTGAAACAGGTCAGAACCGAAGAAATACAGCTGTGTTTCGGTGATTTTCACCATAGGACAGGTTTTGTTTGGCAATGTGAAACAGAGACACCTGAAAAGCATCTTCACAAATTACTTCTGGTTTTTGATTTACTTAAGACCTCAGATGCCTTTGGAAACACAATCCAAACAGCCAAAAGTGCAGCAATCAAAGTACCCATGACAAACCTATTGCTTTAGCAATAGCAAAACTATTTTTTCTCAAATGAATAATTCATGGCAGGACATAAATATAACACCATAAAGTGTTAGGCCACAAGAGATTTCATTAGAGTAATTTTAATGGGGTCATGGCATGTTCCTTGGGGTTGACTTATAATGAAATAAAGTTTTTTTTTTTTTTATTATTTATTTTTTTTTTTTTGCCAAAGCCAAAAGCTCCCCCCAGACTACCATAGTAGTATCAAACTACCACACTTTGGCAGTTTGATACATGCTTCGAACCACTGATTCAAAACAAAAGATTGGTAAAGCTTCAAAGCTTCATGAAGCAGTGTTTTGAAATCACCCATCAATAGATGTTGTTGAATAAAGTCGTTATTTTGTTTGGCCCACAAAAAGTATTCTCATGTCTTCATAACATAAAGGTTGAACCACTGTAGTCACATGAACTGTTTTAAATATAGTACCTTTCTGGGCATTTGAAAGTGTAAATTAGTTTTTAATGCAGGCCTCACTGAGCCATCTGATTTTATCAAAAACTGTGTGTTCCGAAGATGAACGAAGGTCTTACGGATGTGGAACAACATGAGGGTGAGTAATTAATGACAGAATTTTTGGGTGAACTAACCCTTTAAGCTAAATTCCAGTGGTTGTGGCCTGTGGTGCGATGATGTATAACTATTCGTCGATGTCTTGTGCAGGAGGCAGGAATATGCAAATGTATTTGCCTGTGTGATGTCACAAATACCACAATATCCAAACGAGCTGTTTTTTGGAGTTTGATTAAATAAATGCTTTGTTTATAATGAGAAAGATGTTTTATACTTGGAAACTTGCAGGATGTTTTAATGGTACAAAGTTGTCTGGCTATCACCAGACCAAGCTCAATTTAAAATTGAACATTGGTCTGGGGAGTCTCTTTGTATTTTCTTCTGCACAAGTGGCATGATCAACAAGCATTATTCATGCAATTGAATAGTCCTTCAACCAATCAGATCAACGATCTGGGTGACATACTTTGCAGAGCAACGCAAAAACTCCAGACAGGTTTAGTTAGCATTGATCAGCGATTTGCAGAAGCAGCAATGGCATCGAAAGTGAGTGGTATTTACACCCACTCAAGCGATTTGTTTGCTAAACTAAAGAAGTCATTCAGCATCGTCGAGAGGTTAAAAGGAATTGACCCTTCGCAAAGCCCCGCCCCCCTTAGTTACTGTTGCTTTGTCCGACAAGCCATGGCGCTGTCACGCCACACGCAGTGAAAAATACATTGTATACAAATACAAATACAAATACAAAAATACAATACATACAAATACATCTCTTCCTACTAGTCCATCTATAGCATCAAATAAACATGAATGAACACGAGAATGAATGTTGTTTCAAATGCGGAAAGACATCAATATACACAGTTTTTCAAGTTTAACTCCACCGAGGTTAATCTTCTAACTCCTGACTGCTTTGTCAGACAAAATGGCGGATTCTGCATTCTGATTGGTTAGATCGCTTGTCAATCAAAGGTCGTGTGAGAGACGGGTAGACGTCACTGTGTTATACCTGCCAATAGCGAGCAAGGTGGATAAGCCAGTCTGTGATTGGTTGCCGCAAAAGTGTAACAGAAGCAGTAGAAATGAATGTACGGGCGAAATCAAATCGCCGGCAGATCAGGCTGGGTTTACCCAGTTTAGGTACAAAGACCTCTTATATGTCAAAAGATCAAGGCAAATTAGATTTTTCATGTCATGACCCCTTTTACACAGTTATGGGGTATTAGGCATAATGAAAAGAGCCATTTTGTATTCAATATTTCTGTCGTTTTCCAGTAAAAATCTCTAAACACCTTTGACGCACAATTAATTTGCTTGAGAAGCAAAATTGTGTAAGATATTAAGATTGTAAATTCAAGTATTTATAAAAATATTTTAATGATAATAGTAGCAGTATAATTGTATTTTTATTTTGTGTATATATGTATATCAGCGTATGTTTTCAGTGTTATCATTCCAGTGTCACATAATCCTTCAGAATATGCTGATTTGTTGCTCATGTAACATTATTCTTATTATATCTTGTAATGTTGAAAACAGTTGCTGCTTAATTTTTTTTTTGTGTGGAAACAATGATACATTAATTTCCTGAAGGAGACCTGGAAAAAGTCAATTTTGCTTCTCAGCTAAATGTGTCTCTTTTGAATGATGTTTATATTTTCCCACAGATGTGTATATTGACTGCTTTACCATGCATTTCATTCAGTCGGAATTTGGAGGCAAAACCATCCATTTTATAAAAATGAATTACAGTCTGCATGGACCTATTCCTTTGCTGTAGTAGCAGTGTGTGTGTGATTTATTTCACTTTGCTCTCACAGGACTGAATGTCGCAGTATGTTTTTATTCTTCTGTAATTGGTTAACCATGCTGAAAACGTATTGCCACGCTTGAAGCCTTTGTGTGATGGCCCATTTCTATGCAAACCACATGCATACGCAGCACTAATACACACACACATACACAGAGGCTGGATGGCCTCCTCATTGTGCATTGTGTGCAGGCAGCTTTCGGACAGACCTAGTTGACCCTTTCACCGCCTGTGACATTGAATGGGATGGAGGGGGTGCGTCTCTCATTCTCTCTTCTTCATCAATCACACCATCCCCTCTCTTCATGGATGGATGTGAACGGCTGGATTTGATCTTTTCCACAGGTCTCTAGTTCAGCATCGCTGAGCTCACGGCAGAAAGCCATTAATATTACAAATATTCAAATAACTTTATTTAACATTCAAGGGAGTGGTGGGCAGAGAGAATTTCACTAGCAGCTATCTGAGTTACTGGAGAGAGGCATGTTGAAATAGATAGATCCATCTTGACTGTGTTATTAATGTACTAATGATCTGAGGTGTAGTATATATGAAGATGAGCTGTTCACTGGAGTCAAACATGCAACATGCAATTCAATTTTAGTCTATTTCTCACTTAAACTTATCATATGAACTAATTTGATGTACTTTTCAGAGCTTGACTTTTTTCAGTCCTTATCCATCTTTGTGTTTCTACAGGTTAAACAGAAATAACAATGCAGGTTTAGTACGACATGAGGATGATTTAATTTATGGGCAAACTAACCTTTTAATATTGCTTCTGCCAAGCAGAATTGCTTTTTCTGATAATTATGTTCTTGTGCACAGATAATCTCTGTGATATCTAAAATTGTTTTTTTAATAATTATTAGCACAGTATAATCTTTCACACTTATTATAGTAAATGGATGGAACAAATCACAGTGCCATTCATCCACTTTTTCATTATTGCAAATTTATAAGATTTGCTCAGTGTTTCATTTGTTTTGAGATCCTTACATTATTTTGACTTCATATTTTGGCTAAATTTCTCCACTTGATTTGTTAATCATAAGCAGGCTTTGAAAGCTGAAATGTTCTTTCTGATAATGATGGCTGTTAATATGAAAATGTATGCATATCATTATTCTTCCTTTATGGATGCAAATGACGTTGCATTATTTGAATATTCATTCTGATTGGTTATTTTATTATCTTTCACGATGTCAGCCTCTTCTGACATTTGAGCAGGGATTATATTATACTTAATGTATATTATAAATTATGCGCATACATTATACATTACATATATATAATATATATATATATATATATATATATATATATATATATATATATATATATATATATATATTTTTTTTTTTTTTTTTTTTTATTAAAAAAACAGTTAATTTGATTGTGTCTTTTCTGTTGCAAACTGAGAGTTATTGAGACCAGCCTCTAATCAGCTTTACTTGGGATTATGCTGAAAGGTCAATAAAAATATTAAATAAATAATAGACAAATAATAGTGTTAATTAAGAGATAATTGCAGAATAACTAAATTGTAAGTGATATCCAAACTACCATTAAATCAAGTTATTCAGCTATGCTGGAACGTCTCTTAGAAAAAGTTGTGGTAACACTTGATGGTCCCCTTTATCATTTGTTGCACCTACGTGTCAGCTAACTCTCATTAAACTGTTTGCTTAATATCTGCTAACACTTTATTACGATGGTCCCCAACAGACATTCTACTAAGTAGGGTGAATTCAGGTTGATTGGGATGCTTTTTTCCATTGCCACGTTGGAGTTTTTCCCTATTTTGTACCTTGCTTTTAAATTGCCAATTCAAAAGTGAAAGTAAAATGCTCACGACAGCACGGACATTCATAACGGTGTGGAGCAGAGCAAGTGTGTTCAGTTAATTCATAGGAATGGACTGAAAATGCTCGCTCTGCTCTGCTTGCTCCGTGCCAGTGGACACACTGTTATGGATGCCCATGCGATCATGCACATTTTGCTTTCGCTTTTGGATTAGCGCCAATTTGGGTGCGGCAATTGCTTAAAGGTGCCCTAGATCCAGTTTTTACAAGATGTAATATAAGTGTAAGGTGTCCCCTGAATGTGTCTGTGAAGTTTCAGCTCAAAATACCCCATCGTTTTTTTTTTTTTTTTATGGGTTTTTTTTTATACATTTTTTTAACTGCCTATTTTGGGACATCATTAACTTTGCACCGATTCAGCGTGCAGCCCCTTTAAATTGCGCGCTCCCCGCCCCCGAGCTATTGACTATAATACAGTGCATTTATAAAGTTCACACAGCTAATATAACCCTCAAATGGATCTTTATAAGGTGTTTGTCATGCATACTTCATGCATGCATCGGATCATGTGAGTATAGTATTTATTTGGATGTTAACATTTGATTCTGAATGAGTTTGATAGTGCTCCATGGCTAACGGGCTAACATTACACACTGTTGGAGAGATTTATAAAGAATGAAGTTGTGTTTATGCATTATACAGACTGCAAGTGTTTAATAAAGAAAATAGCGATGGCTCTCTTGTCTCCGTGAATGCAGTAAGAAACTATGGTAACTTTAACCACATTTAACAATACATTAGCAACATGCTAACAAAACATTTAGAAAGACAATTCACAAATATCACTAAAAAATATCATGCAATCATGGATCATGTCAGTTATTATCAATCCATCTGCCATTTTTTGCTATTGTCCTTGCTTGCTTACTTAGTCTGATGATTCAGCTGTGCATTCAGACCAAACGTTAATACTGCCTGCCATTGTCTAATGCCTTGAACATGGGCTGGCATATGCAAATATTGGGGTCACACATATTAATGATCCCGACTGTTACGTAACAGTCGGTGTTATTTTGAGATTCACCTGTTTTTCAGAGGTCTTTTAAACAAATGAGATTTACATAAGAAGGAGGAAGCAATGGAGTTTGAAACTCAATGTATCTCTTTTCCATGTACTGAACTCTTGTTATTCAACTATGCCAAGGTAAATTCAATTTTTGATTCTAGGGCACCTTTAAATGGTGGGTTCATTATTATTCTTAATGAAAAACACAACAACAAAACGTCTTGGGTTACGAGTGTAACCCTTGTTCCCTGAGTAAGGGAACGAGACGCTACGTCGTTGACGTGATGGGAATCCTCTGTGTTTTTGTGTTCGTGAAGCACCACTGTATCCAACCAATGAGAGAGAGAACGTGACGTCATAGGCGGGCGACGTCGCGGACTATAAAGCACGCCCAAAAACAGAGAACGCTAGCTTCTGTGATATGTCTGAAGGAAGCGCTCCAGGCATGCAGGAGGTACGGCAACATGACGTAGCGTCTCGTTCCCTTACTCAGGGAACAAGGGTTACACTCGTAACCCAAGACGTTCCCTTTCGTGGGAACTATCGACGCTACGTCGTTGACGTGATGGGAACGCTGTCCCAACTATGCCGTGCCTCCGAGTGCCTGGCTGCCATCTTGTAGCACCAAAGCACCCGGAGTAATACTAACATTTAGGTCATAAAACCTAACAAAAGTATGCTGGGATGACCACCCCGCAGCACCACAAATATCAGCCAGGGAAACACCCGACCTGTGAGCTGTTGATGCCGCCATACCTCTTGTTGAGTGCGCCCTAATGTTCAAAGGACACGGGAGCCCTAAGGCTCTATAAGAAAGTGTGATGGCCTCAACCACCCACTTACTCATTCTTTGTTTGGAGGCTGGGCCCCCCCGATTCGGGGACCCATAACATACAAAAAGCTGGTCAGATTTTCTCCACAGGGCAGCTCTGTGGACGTAAGTATCCAGCGCCCTCACTGGGCACAGCAGGTTAAGTCTCCCCTGATCCGGTGTAGTAAACGGAGGGGGATAAAAAGCCTCCAGAACAATGGGACCTGGGACCCTGGTGGGGACTTTGGGTATGTAACCAGGCCTTGTATGCAGGAAGGCCTTAACCATACCTGGTGCAAACTCTAAACATGATGGTAACACCGAAAGAGCTTGAAGGTCACCTATTCTTTTCAATGAAGAAATGGCTAATAAGAACACAGTCTTCAATGTTAGCATTTTGTCCGACACATCTTCCAAAGGTTCAAAGGGCGCCTCAGCCAACCCTTGTAACACAATGGCCAAGTCCCAGGTCGGAGATTTTGGGCGCACTGAGGGCCTCAACCTCAGTGCGCCACGAAGGAAGATCGTGCCGCCCGCTTGGGACAGGAGATCCTGTCTGAACGGAAGCTCCAGAGGAGAGCCGTAAAGGAGAGAAACTAGGTCCGCAAACCAAATTCTCGTTGGCCAGCAAGGAGCCACCAATATTAGATGCACCCCTTCCTGGCGTACTTTGTCCAGAACTCCCGGGAGCAGAGAGACTGGGGGAAACGCATACAGGCGTCGCCTCGGCCACGTCTGTATCATGGCATCCAACCCCAGAGGAGCTGGGTGCCTCAGAGAATACCACAGAGGGCAATGGGTTGACTCCTCTGTGGCAAAGAGATCGACTTCCGCTCGACCGAACACTTTCCATATGAGCTCCACTACCTCGGAGTGGAGCTTCCATTCCCCCGGACTCGCGCCTTGCCTCGACAGGGCGTCCGCCCCCATATTCAGATACCCTGGGATATACGCCGCTTTCAACGAGAGTAACTTCCCCTGGGTCCAAAGGAGGATACGGCTGACTAGCTCGCACAGTGGACGAGACCGCAGCCCCCCTTGGTGATTTATATAAGAGACCACCGTAGTGTTGTCTGTCTGGATCAACACATGGTGGCCCCTCAGGTCGGATAGGAAGTGTTTCAGAGCCTGAAACACTGCCAGCATCTCCAGCCGATTTATGTGCCAGGAGGCCTGGTGTATATCCCACCGACCTTGAGCTGAGCGACCACTCATGATCGCTCCCCAGCCCGTGAGGGACGCATCTGTCGTAAGCATTATGCGACGACATGAAGTTCCCAACACGGGTCCCTGGGACAGGAACCAAGGCTTTTTCCACATGACCAGAGCACGAAGGCATCGCCGCGTGACTTTGATCATGCGAAAAAGATTTCCCCTCGGGGAAAACCCCTTGGTCCTGAGCCACCACTGTAAGGGTCTCATGTGCAGAAGGCCAAAAGTAATAACGTTGGACGCAGCTGCCATCAGACCTAACAGTCTCTGAAACTGTTTTACAGTGAGTGACTGGCCTAACTTCACCCCTTTCACGGCCCCGAGGATGGAATCCACACGAGCAGGGGACAATTGCGCCTGCATCGTGGTGGAATCCCAGATTACACCTAGGTAGTTTGCAACCTGCCTCGGGACCAGCACACTCTTTTTGGCATTGAGCCTCAACCCAAGCCTTTTCATGTGCGACAGAACCACATCTCGATGTAGAACTGCCTGACGTTCCGTTTGAGCTAATATCAACCAATCGTCGATATAGTTCAGTACACGGATGCCCCGGAGTCTCAGCGGAGCCAAGGCTGCATCCATGCACTTCGTGAACGTGCGGGGTGACAGTGATAGGCCGAAGGGAAGAACCTTGTATTGGTATGCTTCGCCCCCGAAAGCAAACCTGAGGAACTTCCTGTGAGAAGGATGGATGGATATGTGAAAATACGCGTCCTTCAGATCTATCGCCACAAACCAGTCCTCGGATCTGATCTGTGGAATAATCTGTCTGAGTGTAAGCATCTTGAACTTCAACTTCTTTACAGATCGATTTAGTATGCGTAAATCTAGAATCGGACGCAACCCTCCATCCTTCTTTGGAACAATGAAGTAGCGGCTGTAAAAGCCCGACATTTTGCTGGGAGGAGAAACCCTTTCTATAGCTCCTTTTTGCAAAAGCGTCGCAACTTCTTGTTCCATAACCAGAGACTGCTCTGGAGCAACCACAGTGTGAATCACTCCACTGAACTTGGGGGAAGAGAACCGAACTGAATTCTGTACCCCCGTTCTACTATGAACAGCACCCATTTCGAAACATTCGGAAGACATTTCCACTCCTCTGAATGATCTACTAAGGGTACCAGCCTCTCGAGACTGGTCTCTGGTGTTTTTTGAGCACTTGGCTCGTTTATCTGACGCGGCGCACCGGCAGATAAACGAATCACGTGCTGGCCGAACCTCCTCGGAGGATCGACAGGGACTGCTGCGCCCTGTCGCACACTGGGTGGCAGGGTTGGCAGAACAGTCCCTTGAGGGCGCCGAAGGGGAACGATAGAAATTAATCGTCGAACCCCTTCGGAGGGGGCTGCCCTCAGAAACCCTGGCCCACGAGCGTCAGATCCGCCCTACCCCCGGAAGGCTTCGGCTGTGCAGCACGCTCCGGTCCCCAAGCTTTCCGCAGGGGAGCACGGGCGGCCACACTGGCCTTTTGTTGGGGTCTGTGCCCCGAGGAGCCGGCTGTCGGCTGAGGCTGCCCCCGCCCGGCAGCCTCAGGGGGATGAGTTTTTCGAGGGAGGAACCTTTGAAACGCCGCCTTCTGCTTCTTTGCCTCCTCGAACCTGTCGACGACAGTATTAACTGCGTCACCGAACAGGCCCTCGGAGGAAAGCGGCGCATCCATGAGGACATATTTATCTTTGTCCTTTATGTCAGCTAGATTGAGCCACAGATGTCTCTCCGTGCCCACCAGTGCTGCCATGGAGCGGCCCACTGACTTGGCCGTCTCCTTGGTGGCACGGAGAGCTAAATCCGTGGCTCTCCTCAGCTCTTGGATTGTCTCAAAGGTTACCTCCCCACTTTCATCAATTTCCCCCAGCAGATCAGCTTGGTATGCCTGCAGTATACTCATCGTGTGCAGACACGCCGCAGCCTGACCCGCTGCCGAGTAAGCCTTGCCCACCAGATTTGATGTTTGCTTTAATGGTCTGGTGGGCAATGTCGGGATTTCAGGGACGATGCAGACTCGGGCGAGAGATAGCTCGCAAGCGTCTCTTCAACCCGAGGCATCGCCCCATAACCGTGTTGTTTCAGCCCGTTAATATTGCTGTACATGGATGTTTGCGGGCTGAAGACACGGTACTGCACGGGTCTGTTCCACGACCTCGACACCTCGGCGTGGAGGTCGGGAAAGAACGGCAGTCCCCGACGCTGAGGCAATGACCTGGCTGGAAGAAAGCGTTCGTCCAGTTTGCTCTTTATTTTGGGAACGCTTTCCTCCACGGGCCAGTTTATATTCAACTTTTTTACTGCCCGGGCCATAACCTCAGCAAGCTCCTCATGGGCTGGAGATGAGGATGACGGTCCCTCATCTCCACCCTCGATACCTTCAATATCAACCTCCTCGGAGGAAGATATATTCAGTATCGGTGTCTCTCTTCGGGGGGAAGAAACCGCAGCGCGTGCTTCCACCACCAAAGAAGAGACACTAGATCTAGCAGGTAAGGGGAGCGATAAGGCAAAGCCCGTCTCTCCCCCTCTGCTAGATCCATTTGTGAACCCCACGAGTGCAGCCTTCGCTGTGCCTCGGCAGCAGCGGGACCAGACCCGCGGGGAACACTCGCCGCGGCGCCCTCCTCAAAGAGCGCCCGGCGTGAGCGCAGCGCCCTGAGAGTGAGCCGCTCACAGTGCACACAGACAGCCCCCTCAAGAGCTGCCTGTGCGTGCTCAACTCCCAGGCATTTCACACACATCTCGTGTGTATCTCCCTCCACGATGAATCGCGGACAAGGAGGTGCACACTTAGTGAAACGCTGGCTTTTCTCCGTCATTTTATATATATATATGTCTTTTTTATGTGTCTATTTCACTTGTTAGAAACTCTTGTCCTCAGACAAAGAGATCACTTTCTGGCGAGATGGTAGACAGACAACAGTAAATAAGACAGACAAGATACAGATAGCGCTTACTGAAGACAACAGAAGCTAGCGTTCTCTGTTTTTGGGCGTGCTTTATAGTCCGCGACGTCGCCCGCCTATGACGTCACGTTCTCTCTCTCATTGGTTGGATACAGTGGTGCTTCACGAACACAAAAACACAGAGGATTCCCATCACGTCAACGACGTAGCGTCGATAGTTCCCACGAAAGGGAACAGTAAAATAACATACTCACTTAAATAAGTGCTTTAAAACGAAATCTTCCGCCATCGTCTTGTCAGTCAGCTCATCACTCTCATGATAAATGAAATCTAACTCCTGCTGCTGGTCTGTGCTGTGACTCTCATACGGCTCACGCTGCATTGAGCAGACATGTTCAGTTTTTAATTGTAGTGTTTGTTCTCTAACTGAACTAAATGATTTTAACTACTATAAAAAATCAAAACGAGGGTGGGGGCGTGCAGCGGTGGCCAAGTGATGTAAGCAGTGTTGCGGCTGAACACCGGTAACACCGACTATCACAGCGACTACTACCCTAACAGTCTACTAATACTCAACTAATACTCTAATTAGAGTTAGATGACATATATTTACAACATTACTTATAGTCAACAAGTCTACAAGATAAAGTGTAACCAAATTCATATATCAGCAGTGACAGCTTGTTGTTGCATTTTCACGACAACACAATGTTTTTTTTTTTTCTGTAAAGAACATCATTAAGGTGGGCAGCACTGTCACGAGGAAGCCGTTTGGGTATTGCGACTGCTGCCGCGTTTGAAAACATTCCCCCAATGCACCAGGACTTTTCACAGCACGCCGGTTGGTTTGTATGAGCGGGAAGGTATTTGAATTGTAAGAGCAGTAGAGGTGGCCTTCATTCTGTGAGCGTCTGAATGAAGAAATCAGAAAAAAGCAGGAAGCCTGCTCATGTGTGGCGCATTCAGAAGGTTCCTTTCAGTTCCTCCTATGTCTGAATGCCGTTAGAGATGACATTAATACACTATTAGAGTGTACAAACACAGACAGCCTAATGATGGCTATTCGCACACTCGCATGCTGTGTGAAGTCACCTTGAAACCCAATTAAAGAGCTCTCTGACCTCTCCGAGCTTTGGGTCCTATTATGTGGCTTGAGAAAAGGCCATGGTGACACGACAGATGAAAAAGACACAGAAGGAAAGAGACAGACGGGTTAGAAAGACTTCTGGCATGGGAGTGTGTTGAATAGCCTGAATAGGTGAAGAAAAGTGTGTCTCGCTCTTAATGAAGAGCCACATCATCCTCATCATCCACTTCCTCTGGCTCTCTTGGTTCCCTTCTTTACTGTGGGCTTCTTTTTTTTTTCTTTCCAAATTCATTCCTTTTCTGCTCTAATTCACTAGTATGTTAAACTCAATCACACATAAACAGGCATAAAGTTGCTTTTGCAGATTCTAGTAGGACTCCACAATTTCTTTCTGTTGGTCGGTAAAAGTCCACTGCTTGGTTTGACACCTCAGATCCATTAATGGGTTGGGTGATATATTCGATATTAGCAATATATTCAATTATTTTGTTGGGGGGGCATCATAAATGTTGTGATGATTTTCAGCCATTAGGTTTTCTTAGGCCCGTGCCAGTAGGCTGATTTTGTGTCATGACTAGTGATTTTGAGAACGCTAAGACAGCGATATTATAATAGCTTGTATGATTTAATCTCAGTTGCAAAAGTGCTGATAGAGTTGGTAAGTTTGATTCATTTCCATGAATCAGATCTTTTGAACTGTCCACTTCAGAAAAGTCCCCGTATGGCATTTTGTTTCATTTTAGAGCAAATAGATAAATATATGTCCAGATGTATTTGGACACTTAAGCCGCACTTAAAAATGATTGCCTTTGCATTACATAACTCAATATAATAACAAATGGCATTTATTTTAAAGAAGATGGTACAAGCACAATTCAAGCTAAACATTTCAGAAAAGTAAGGCAAGGCAATTTTATTTGTATAGCACATTTTATACACAATGGTAATTCAAAGTGCTTTACATAAAGAAGAAGAATAAAAATAGAAATCAGAGTCTGTCAGAGTGGATCTAAATGGATCTATCCATCAGAACGGATCTAAATGGATCTTCCTCAGAGGACAGGACCGCTGTCTAGCTCTACCTTAAGGCACTTCAAACTGATAAACAAAGTTTCAATCTCCCCTTTTGCCAATAAACAAAGTAAAATAATGTAAAATGTATAAAGTGTTCAAAACTAAGGGGAAAAATGTTACTTTCTTGGTTTGATGTTTTGTTTTGTTTTGCTTATACACACTGTAATATAGACTTTTTTTTATGTGTGGTTTGTGTGAAATGTGTGAATACTAGTTCAAGCCGCTGTACATTAAATTTAGTCAATATAACAATTGGAATATTTTGATGTAAAATTGAACATAAATATTAATATTAAAATATCATTGTATATTATAAGAAATTTATATATTTAAATATCTATATTTCATTTTACATTATACATACAAATTGCTATATTGACTAAATGTATTTAATATTTTTTAAAAGCTTGTAGAGCCAGTAGGGCTGGGTGTTATTAATTATTTATTTATATATTTTTTTGCAATCTATTTTATATTAGGAGTTTGTACTACACAGTGTGGGTTTTTAGTCTGAAATCAAACATGCACAGTTCCCTCCCTTCTTGTCACCAGCTCTGTCCAGTATGTCATCATGATGGAATATGAACCATGTAATCTGCATGTTTAACTCATGCATATCTTTGCCCTGCAGGTGCTCATCTCCATCTCAAGTCCTGCAACCCTGGATTCACCCCACAGCGCACATTAGTAGTCATAAGCAGGGGCGGCACTAGGGGTGGGCTAATGTTGCTTTTGCCCCGAATGTTTTTAGTAAAGCCCCAACTGTTTTGTTACATTGTCTTTCTCATAGAGTTTAACAATTAATCAGAAAAACAATTGTGAATATGATTAATGCTACTGCGATTACCTAATCATGAAAAGTGCATATTACAGCATTATATTTATATTTATAAAACTGTTAGTTCCTGTCCTTGATTCTGATTGGTCAATAGCTGTGTTTTATTCACAATAAAACACAGCTATGACAGCTTCACCCAACGGTTCTGCGTATCACTACACAACACCCTTAGCACTTAAACTGTTTGTTCTCAGTTGATATTGTTCATTGAAGCTTACTGTATTATGTAGAAGAGTATTGTGAGAAAAAGATCGTTTGAGTGAGTTTATTACCTGCATTCAGATTTAGCATTTTCCTTAATGTCGGTCCTATGTTAATAATACAAAATCTGTTTAAATGTCAGCTGTATTATCTTGTCCTTTTAACAGTTAAGGGGTTTTCCCGTGACTGACAGCGCTAGTCAAAGCATTTGTCAGTTGCGTCTTGTTCCGTGTTCACAACAATTCAGTCTTTTCAAAGTAAAAGTCTTCGCTACTGACTGACACACTCATAAAGACAGTCTTTGCTGCCATCTAATGGCCTAATAATGTAACTTCTGTTGTTGTTCACAGTCAGGGACTATTTTTTTCCGGTGGAAGGAAGGCTAATAGTGAAAGTTTACTTAAAGAAAGTTGCATTGATGCATATTTTTAGCTTTAATATTTGAATTGTGTGGTAACCGTTTTATAAAAGCGATAAAGTACTCGAGGCTAGTACGCTTCGTGTCGTGCCTAATAACGTCCTTCAGCCGTGACTTATTATTGCTTACTTTTGTTTATATACAGTAAATGTGCTTTTTCAGTGTTGAGCATTGTAGCAAATCACATAAATATCTTTTGAATGCAATGGCCAATCAGAGGCATTTAAATTAAATTGTTGCTATTTACACATGGTGCAAAGACTATCTGCATGTTATTGCTCTTAAAGTAAGAGGTTTCTATCTACTTTTATAATTAAAAAGCTTCTGCCAACTTTTCTGTACAACCAAAACATATCTTGACACAATCAAGCTTTAAAAACAGACTAGAAAGAAGCTTAAAACAGTCTATATTACTTGTGCACTATATTTAAAGTCTTCTGAAGCCATAGGAAGCCATATAATTTTTATTTATTTATTTATTTAAGGCATCATGTTCCTGGATCAACAACATTCCTATCCGAAAATTTAGTCCTAACTTTATCCCAACCCCTAAACCTAACCCTACTCATAACTTATCCCTACAATCAGAGGGAACTGATAGTTGAATAACACTGTTGTGAAATCACCTAACCAGGTTGTAAGCCTAAACTTGACAAAAACGATAAACTTGTCCCTCCAATCTGATTGGTTGATTGGAATGTTGTTCCAGGATCAACAAAGGTGTTGATCCAGGAACATGTTGTACTTGGTGAAATCATGTTCACCCTTTAGGTCTGTGTAGCTTTTTGCATTTGTGTACATTAAAATATGGTGTAAAAGGTGTAAGTTTAACCTCTGTAATGCTAAACACTATAGTGCCTCATAATTGTGCACTAGATTTAAGGGTGAGGAAGTATAAAAGTTATTTTTGATTTTCATTAAATAACTTATATTTTCAGTCTGAAGCTTGTTGACCAAGGACATCTTGCTGGTTAAATTTCAGCATGCTAGAATCCCATGCTGGGGATCCAAACCCTAAAAAGCTGAGGCATTTATGAATGTTGACAAATTTGTATGAAATATTCAGTGTTATTTAGTTTGTAATTTTATTTGGCCATTAGGTTTTCTGAACACTGTGCATTTGAGAACACTAAGGCCCAATCCCAATTCTATTTTATACCCCTTCCCCTTCCCCCTACGCCTACCCCTTTATGTTGTCAAATCAACGCGGGTTTCAATAAAATATAAAAAAATATGTTATGGAACTATCATAAAGTAAAAAACATTAGCAAACTTTTTTCATAGCGATTTTAACAAATCTTTTTTTTCGGAGAACATAACCGTATACATGAACACAAGATTAAAGGCAACATAAAACAAGTGATTATTTATTACTAAAATACTGTTTACCGTAAAAAAAAAAAAAAAAACTTACATTCATGGGTCTCTCTGCTCGCTTGGTCGGCCATGTTGGAAATTTATCATATCCCTTCGTCTGAAGTGTGGTCCCGAAAAATCTTTGTTTGAAGGGCTACCTGGCCCTTCCCCCTACCCCTTCCTCTCCAACCAAATGATAATTGGGACACCCCTACCCCTTCACGTGAATGCGCGGAACAAAGGGAAAGGGGAAGGGGTAAGGGGTAGAATTGGGATTGGGCCTAAGACTGCAAAAATGCTAATAGACTAAGATAATTTGTCTCTAACTATCCTAGAACATTTATGAATGCTAAAGTAGCTTTTTTTTTAACTACTTCACATTCATTTGTCAGTATTCGACAGTCGTTTTATGTTCAAAGAGAGTTAAAGAAGCAAAACACACATTTCAAGTGACAGTCGCTAAAACAGGTGGACAAGAACATAACTCAATATTGTCGCACCAGGGGTCCTCAGATCTGTAACCACTACTGGGTGGTTGCTGGGACTCTCTCTGCAGTCGCACATCAGGGGCCCTTTTTGGCCCTGGACTGGCAACGTCCACACACCCGACAGCATTTCAGTGACAAATTATTGATCACAGAGCGGGATTGAGAGAGACTGCAAGGATCCCCTGCCAAGGCTGCCTACTTCAAATGCCTGCGCAAAATATCAAATAGCTGTAGGAAAATGAAAGAGACGAGAGGATGGCCGTGACTGTAAAAATCAGGAGAAAGGAAAATGAGTAGTGAACTGACAATTCCTAACTGAGTTTTTGTTTACATGGCAGTTAGTATTCATGAATGCTGAATTAGCACAGGCTTCTAGTTTTTCTTTCTCTTTCATCCTGTCTGCATCTCTCTCTTGATCTTTTTCACTCTGTGTTGCCACAGCAGACAGCAAATGAGCAAATTTGCTCTGCAAATCCGCATGTATAGACCTTATTTGCCAGAGAAACAGGTACACAGCCATCTTTAGAATTTTGTGTTTGAACTTCTGTTTTCGCGGTAGCTCTGTATATTTCAGTGGCATCGCTGTGGAGGAGTAATTAGCTGGTGAAGTGGATTTATTTTTTGTAAAGTTAACGAAAGTTATCATAAGCATTGTAATGCTTGATGCTCGTGTTTCCACCGCAGGAACTTTGCAGGAACAAAGGACTTTGTGACTTTTTTAAAAGTCTGTTGCGGTGCATGCAGTAAGAGTTGTTTGCTATTCAAATCAACAATGGAGTTTAAAACATTAAGACCAATGGAACCGACAATGAATTTCATGGTTTTATTAAACTTGTATGCAAAGGACGAAATCCAGCGGAAACCGGAAAGTCGTGCTCAGTCCTATGTCACCGTGACTAATTTGCCTAATCTTAACATTACTTTAGACCGCGATGGAAATGCAGACAGCAACAGGTCTAGGGGAAAGAAAGTTCCTGGGACAAATTGTTCCGTAATTTGTAGTTTTGGTGGAAACGCTGCTTTTGAAGCTGATGCCATAACACATGTCAGTAGACCGGGAAGATTTTAAAACAAGCAGGCCATTCATAAATCCATAAGATCTTATCTTCATGCTGTGGAAATATAAACCAGAAGACAGAAAACAATGAGTGCAGTGCTGAAAAGGAGCAGGGCTACATCAGGTCTATATAATCACACTATCTCTGGGGGTGTAAAAACCCCTTGGTAGCAGTACCAAAAGTATTGTAATTGCAAAAATAATAACTGAATTCTTTCCAGAGAAATATCTGACTAGGGCTGAACGATTAATCGAAAAGTAATCGAAACCGAAATTCAGAACCTCTAACCGACGTAATTTTCCCATGTCAGTTATTTCATATTTTTAATCCTGTTAATACCTCCCCCTTAAAAACATACTACCGCGTGTGTAGCCACGTGACTCCGCCCCGTCCAGTCAGTGACATAAAAGCACTCATGGCATCATGGCGCATGAGAGGTGAGCTTTGCGTCTTCACTAAACTTTGTCAGTTGTATTTGTTAAAAGGTTTACCAGTTTATTCAAGCGATTTTAGACGATTGGATATATATTATTCCAAGCTACTGTGCTCACGCAGCTGCATGTGGCACGAACACTCATACAAACAGTAGCTGCGCAAAACATAAAGATCGTGCACACTGAGAGGAACATAGAAACTAGTTGTCAGCGCTGTCCTGTGATTTATCACTAAAGTAGCTTAGAAACTCAACTTATTATAGCATATATTTTTCTACGTTTGAAGGAACTATTTACAGCCCACAGCTTGACAGTTAATAGAGAGACAGTATGACTAATTCACACACGCAATCGCTCGTATTGGTACTGTACTAATTTATCTTTATCTGATTTACAACAAGCAGAAATCTGTAAGAAATGTTATGAAGCATAGATTAAATAACTGCTGAAAGTGAGCTATGTCAGATCACTCTTTCAAAAGAAAAAAATATCTCACCTTTAATAGTCAAGCATATTTAAAGGGAAAAAAAAAAAAAAACCTTGTCAGTGAACTATGAGGGCCAAACAACAACAACAACAACAAAATACAGAAACAAAATAATCGTTCATTAATCGTAATCGAGGTAAAATTTTAGGCCAAAATCGTCCAGCTCTATATCTGACATTTGAATATTTTAACACCAAAATTCATGCTGATGTGTAACTTTGCATTTAAAAAAGCAAAACATCCAGAAAAAAAAAATATATATATATTTCTTTGGCTGAATTTACAAGGAAGTGAAGTTGTCATGGTTAATTTAGTCAAGTATGTTTTTTGGTGTGTTTTATTTAAATATTCAGATCCTGTTTTCTGACTTAATTCAACGTTCAGAACATCTTAAAAGCCTGCTAGTATGTGATCCTCGACCGTTTAGTGAATCATTCATTTTTGCTATGTTATCTATTTAGAAAGTTTATGATGCCCAGTGTTTTAAAATCCGTTCATATTTTAATAGTCGAGTGTATTTGAGCCATTTGCAAAATTTTGGAAACATTTAAAAGACAAGAAAGGTCCATTGTCTATTGTCAATAGTATAGCAATATATGACACACAGCATGTTCATTTCTGTTCAAGGTGCCCTAGAACATTTTTTCACAAGATGTAATATAAGTCTAAGGTGTCCCCTGAATGTGTCTGTGAAGTTTCAGCTCAAAATACCCCATAGATTTTTTTTTATTAATTTTTTTAACTGCCTATTTTGGGGCATCATTAACTATGCACCGATTCAGCGCGCGGCCCCTTTAAATCCTCACGCTCCCCGCCCTCGAGCTCTCGACTATAATACAGTGCATAAACAAAGTTCACACAACTAATATAACCCTCAAATGGATCTTTACTAAATGTTCATCATGCATACTGCATGCATGCATCAAATCATGTGAGTACAGTATTTATTTGGACGTATACATTTGAGTTACATTTGCACCTTTCAAATTCCTGTTCATGTGGATTACTATAGAAGTTACTTGATTTTGTCCGCAGAAGTTCGCAGAACAGCATTTCAGTTGCAGCCCATTCAGAGTTTCAAGTTAAAGTAATGTTAGTCAGTTACAGCTTACTAGGATTTGGTGCAGCATTATTGCTTTGGGTTTAGCTGTAACATAATTTAGGTAGAAATATGCCTGTCAGAAATCTGATATTTGTGAGGTAAGAGATAACACTCGGTTGTGTCATTCAATTTCATGCATGGGTGTCCTATCTGATCTTGGATCCTATCTGGTCTGGAATGCAGAACTAAGATGGTTTTTCTAATGAATGTACTGATGAGGCAGAGGGAAGAACATTACATCTGGTTCAGGTCTCTGAATATTTTCTTACTGCTTTTGAAAAAAAAAAAAAAAAAAGAATCTCAAATTACTCTAAGGTGTTTCACAACACCAAACGCGAAAATTTCAATGTTCTTGGTTGCAGAAACCTGACAACATCGCCTCAGGCGTTCAAACAAGATTTATGGTGCATAGGGCAATAACCATAATGTTTCTCCTTCTTCTCCTCTCCGTCTTGTCTTTCTTACCATCCTTTGATTCGCCGAAGGCCGACAGAAGAGAGAAAGGTGGTAGAGATGTAATTTCAGATGGCATTTTGGTTTGGGTTCTGTGATGAGTCTGTGGCAGCAGCAGAAAGGCTTCAGAGATTCTTCAGGATGGTGATTGTCTGCTGGCAGATAAACTGACTCTTCTGAAGGTCCTCAGGGCGCCAGAGAATTTGCCAAATGTCCATCAGACACAAGTCCTGAAAACGTTAAGAAAGTTAAGAAAGAAAGTAAGATGCACAAATTACATTTAATCATTTACCACACTGTAATGTCCAAACCGACATGGGTGATTTATCTTTGACTCTTTTTTTTCACAATTCTGTAGGACTTTATAATTGTTTTTATGTTTTTAATTTATTTTGTTTTTTACAAATGCAAATTTAACTTGACTGATATCAGTGATGAAACACCAAGTACCTCTAGAATTTTATTTTAGGTTCATAGATCCTTTTACCTCTACACAGGTACAAAACAATCATCATTTATTATAGTTCATTTTATAAGTTCATAATGTAGATTAATAGCTTAAAAATTGCATATAGGCCTACATTGTTTGCTTACAAATTTCTGTTGACTTACGTTACGTTAGATCCCTGCAACGAGCAGTTCTGAGGAAAAACTAGAGACTGGTTTCCACAAGTCAACTATAGACATTCACAAGAAGAACTTTTTATTCCATGTTGTTTTCTGAGCTTTGTCTGAAATAATCGTTACTTGTTACTTTTGGATATCCAGAAACTCTATTTTTTTTTTTTTTTTTTCAACTAACATTAACAAAGATGAATAAATACCATGATAAATGTTTTGACCATTGTTAGTAAATGCATTAACTAGCATTCACTAATGGACCTTATTATAAAGTGTTACCGATAAACTTATCTGACCTTTTTTTCATGAAACAGGAGCAGAACGAATTTGTTGTAGAGCTTAGATTCTCTGCCCGAGCCCGAGCCCGGACTCGGCCCGACCCGACCCGCGGGCCGGGTCGGGCCGATATTTCCCGCCACCGTCCTCGGGCCGGGTCGGGTCGGGCCCTTGTCACGTGTCATGCGCAGCGTCTCATCCACTCGCAGTCTCGCACGCGTGACGCATCACACCTGTTGTGCGTGTTGTACTATTCAGTAGCTTAAAGCCTCGTTTAAAGCCTCGTTTACACTACACGCGTGCGGCGCGTTACGGCTGCGACGTGGCTACCGGAGCTGATACGCGGCCACTCTAGTCAATGCTCGTGTTTACACCAGCCGCGCCGCGGTGCGTTTGAGAAGCGTCCCAGAAGCGGCTCACCGCGCCGCTTCGCTAAAGATATTTTTGACGGACGCCGCGTCCAAGACGCGCAGCTGAAATACAAAATAAAGTCAAAATAATCACCCTGAGTAAACTCCCGCTCATATTTCACATTAATACGATGCCAGAAACTGACGACAAGAGATTCGAACTTGAAATTTCTTGTTTTTTGTTGTGTTTTAACTTCATCTGTATGGCTACAGCAAAATAAAGTATGGCATAGCAATAAACACAATCAAACCGGACAAAATATAACCATTTAGCCATTAAAAACATGAAAAAATTAACGAAAACAATGTTTGCCAGGCAAATCTAGTGGTCTCGCGAATCCAGCCGCTTCGCTTCTGAAATGCTTCTGGTGTGAGTTGACACCCCTCAGAAGACGGAACAAAACCTTGTCGGAGCCGAAACGAGGCTTAAGTACAACATGGAGCTTGAAGAACCAAAGAAAAAAAATAAAACAGGAGAATTAACTTTGAGCAAGTCTGGAGGAAAATCGGAGGTATGGAAACATTTTAAACTAGTTTTAATAAACAAACAACGCAGTTTACATGCTTCTTCCTTGTCGTATTATTCATTAAGATAATAATTAATAAATGCACGCACAATTATGAACTTGATAAATGTTACAGATATGTTTTACTATGCACAAACAAATGCTTTTCAACTTACATATGCAAAATTCAGAATTAAATGAATGTGCTGCAATTTGTACAAAAAGAGAGTCTAGCTATAGCCTACGTGTTTTAGCCATTAAATAAGCACATTTAGTTTCAAGGTTGTTAAGTTTTGTTTTGTTTTGAAGAAAGATTTTCTTTAAAGTGAATTTCGTTTAGTATTAATTGTATCTTAATTTTAATACATTTTTCATCATCCAATTACCTGGATTTAATACATAAAAAGCAATATAGCAGACAATATAATATTGATATGGAGGCGCCGGCGCGCCACGGACACACTTACACCATTTGAAACTCGTAACACACGCTGTCACCGAATTTACAAATGCACATCTTGCTTGTTGCTCACACACATATTATGTTAAAATAACAATAGGTTGAAGTAACATTATTAATAATAATTAATCTTTAAGAATATTTGATTGAATGCTGAATGTTGAGCTTGTTCAATTTAATAAAATTAAAACTTTATTATAATTAAAATAATTTAATATTTAATATTGAGTGGCCAATTTTTGCTCATTTATTAATAGTATTTATATAATTTATATAACTGCGCAGCTCCCCCCTGTAGCCTATGATCTAGCACAGCAGCACCTGCGTTAAAAAAAATAAAATAATCTGGCGCCGCCCTTGGTTATAACGGCCCACATATTAAAAATGGTCGGGTTTAAATCGGGCTCGGGCTCATAATTACAGTGGACGTGTCGGGCCGGGCCGGGCTCGGACACAACGTGCTCGGGCTCGGGTAGGGTCGGGCTTGATTTGTTGGGCCCGATCTAAGCTCTAATTTGTTGTGCATAAAACCATTCCTGTTGCACTTGTTGTCCATTCTACCATTTTTCTGCACAGCATTTTTTCATGGTTTGTTATTGTGGTCATTTCAAATGTATCGCTCTTAACATCATGTAAAGAATGAACAAAATGTGGTTGATCACTATATGTTATTCAGATGGTCTTTAGCTGTGTAAATTGGTGGTTTCGTCACCAGAATAATCTCCAAAGTGGACCTGGCTTTATGTTGATCGGTAAAAAAAAGGCTATTTTACTTTTTCCTTGTGGCAAGATGACATTTCTGAGATCTATTTCCTCAGACTGCTCTGCTTAAATTCCAGTTATCCAAGGGCTTATCTCAGTTTATGAATGCGGCGGGCTGAAGAGGTGATAAGTCATTGCAGATTGAATATGCGTTTGGTCTCTGCGTGTTATACGTTCCTGTTGAAGGTGAAAAGCCTGTTTGCGGATATACAGCATCATGTGAACAGCAGGTCTCACAGTTGACTGCTCTCCTCTGGGTGCGTTGCGATGCTGAACTCTGTACATCTCAAAGCTTTATGTACACACAGACCTCTGCTCTGGGCTGTCGACTCGAAAAACACCTTCTGTTTCTATTCACTGCCATAAAACAGTTTAATAATCCCTCAGCAGGCTGGAACCCGGGAATGTCACCCGGGCTTTTTTTGTTGTTGTTGATATTTGCTATTTTTGTTAATGCTGTGGATGTTTTACAAATCTAAAAAGGCAATAAAAGACTCACAATCCGGCATCTCTCCTCCCTCATTGGCCATTTAAAGAGGATTAATCACTCTTTTTCTTCCTTTCTCCTCTCAGCTCTCGTCTTTGCCCAAACGGTTGCTGTTTTTCTAAGTGTCTGAAGGAAAGTAACAATAGGGGTCTTAGCTCTTTATCTCTGGTAGAGCGCGATACTAATGGTATGTCATTTTGTGTACCGTCAGAGCGTGTTTGTCTGGATGGGCAGACCTCATTTCACCCCACTGACCTTGTTCGTGGCACCCGCGCTCTGGGGACCGGGCCCTCAGACGCCCCTCTGCCTTAATCTTCCAGAAAGCTGCTTAGACTCCCACATTTAGACAGGCAAATCTCAGTCTACACAAAAGCAACCCATCTCAGGGCAATGGAGTCATAGGACCCCAGTCGACCTACACTGGATCAAGGCGACAGGGTCGTACATGCCTCTCAGGAAGAAATGCCGTTCTGAGAGGGAACTCACATAATCTACTGAGATGTTACAAAAGGAAGTGTATGTGTGTGTCTTAAAACTAAAGATGAGTCTATTTAGCACATTCTTTTTAGCACAGCTCCACCTGTATAGATCAGCTATGGGTTGTTTATATATGCTATTTGTGCAGCAGCACTAATCTTACTTACTATATATACAGTACAGTCCAAAAGTTTGGAACCACTAAGATTTTTAATGTTTTTAAAAGAAGTTTTGTCTGCTCACCAAGGCTACATGTATTTAATTAAAAATACAGTAAAAACAGTAATATTGTGAAATATTATTACAATTTAAAATAACTGTTTTCTATTTGAATATATTTCACAAAGTAATTTATTCCTGTGATGGCAAAGCTGAATTTTCAGCATCATTACTCCAGTCTTCAGTGTCACATGATCCTTCAGAAATCATTCTAATATGCTGCTCAAGAAACATTTAATGTGTACAATTGTACAAAATATTTGTATACAATATATTTTTTTTCAGGATTATTTGATGAATAAAAAGTTCAAAAGAACAGTGTTTATCTGAAATCTAATCTTTTGTAACATTATAAATGTATTTACTGCCACTTTTGATTGATTTAATGCATCCTTGCTGAATAAAAGTATTCATTTCTTTAATTTCTTTTCAAAAAAATAAAAATAAAAATTCTTACTGACCCCAAACTTTTGAACGGTAGTGTATAATGCTACAGAAGCTTTGTATTTCAGATAAATGCTGCTGATTTGCTGCTCAATAAACATTTATGATTATTTTCAATGTTGAAAACAGTTGTGTACTTTTTTTTTTCAGGAGTCCTTGATGAATAGAAAGTTCAAAAGAACACTTTCCTTCTGAAGGATCATGTGACACTGAAGACTGGAGTAACGATGCTGAAAATTCAGCTTTGCATCACAGGAATAAATTACTTTGTCAAATATATTTAAATAGTACACAGTTATTTTAAATTGTAATAACATTTCACAATATTACTGTTTTTTACTGTATTTTTAATTAAATAAATGTAGCCTTGGTGAGCAGACAAAACTTCTTTTAAAAACATATATATATATATATATATATATA